>NC_058193.1:10275543-10580543 GCF_907165205.1 Coccinella septempunctata | reverse complement strand
TAGATAATAATACAGAGCAACACCTTTTGACAAAATCTTTTAAGTTAGTTCTACTATCTACAAGTAATAATTATAGAAAGTCATAGTAACTGATCCGTGCTTCAATTGAGTAAAATTAAAACTGAAAGCAGAAGACAGTTATGTGAATATTTCATTAGAAACTTTATATGTAACATTAGAAGGTTCGAGAACATGCGAATCATTTATACAAACTTAACATACCTTTTTTTTTAATTCTCGTTATTTTTCAAAAACTGATTGAAACTTAATGAATCCTCTTCTGTACAGAAGGGTGTATCCCACCAACTTTTTAGAATTGGATTCTCAAAACAGTAGTTTCATTAGCTGTATTCGGACAGTCCGAGAATGGTTCTAGAACTGCGCAGAGGATTTAATAATAATAATAATAATAAATCTTTATTTATCCTGTGAGACATTTAACAATGTATAGGACAAGTCTGGAAATTGCATAGAACGAACATATTCATCTAGCAGAAAAAGAGAGCAAGGCAAAAATCCTTAATTCCTAAAAAGTATCACAAAGAAATTCATCTACACTATAGTAACATTTCTCGTACAACAATGCTTTTACTGCTGCACGAAAACACTTTTTGTCGAGAATTTTTATACCTTCTGGTAGTTTATGGAATAACCTGATACATATATAAGTTGGAGATGATTCAAATTTGCTGGTGTTATGCTTAGGTATGGACAACAAGCTTACATTTCTTGTATTATAATGATGGAAGCTGGAGAGTTTAACATAGAGGTTTTCATTATCCCTAGTGTGGAGAAGACATTTATAAATATAGATACATGGAACAGTCAGAATTTTATGTTTACGAAAGATAGGTTTACAAGATGTTCGTGAGCTAAGACCAAAAATCAAACGTAAGATACGTTTCTGTGCAATGAGTAATCTCATGGAGTCAATTGAGTTGCCCCAGACCTCAATGTTATATGACAGCTGAGAATAAACTAGACCATAATAGACATTCAATAATGCTTCGAGTGGAAGCGAGCTCCTCAGTCTGCGTATAGCGTAAAAAGAAGAGGAGAGTTTTTTACTAACATGGGCAACATGTTCGCACCATCTCAAATTGCTATCGACTATTACACCTAAGAACTTTGTGGAATGTTTGGAATGGAGAACCTCTTTTCCAGAACTCAGACTTAACGGAGAGGACTCTCTCAGTTCGAATTTTATCACTTCAGTTTTACCCACATTAGTATAAGTCTATTTGCCTGACACCATGATGTGAAGTTTTTCAATAACAATTCACACAGATCAATGAGCTCGCCTAAACTCTTTGCTCTCACAACAAATGAGGTATCATCTACAAATATTACAATTTTGGCCATCTCTATATGTTCCGATAAATCATTTATAAATAAAATAAATAGTAATGGTCCTAGTACCGAACCTTGTGGAACACCGAGTTCAACAGCAAATTCAGAAGAGCATTGATCTCCCACCCTCACAGTTAATTTACGATGGGTCACGAAACTTACAATCCATCCCAAGAAAGTACCCCGAAATCCAAGATTATAAAGTTTACTTTCGAGGAAATTAGGATCAATGGTATCAAAAGCTCGCGACAAATCGAAAAAGAGACCGGCAACAGCATAACCTTCATCCAAAGATGACTGAACGAACTGAATAAAATCTACTATAGCAGTCCCAGTTGAGCGTTTAGATCTGAAGCCATGTTGACAATCGGCAATAACATTGAATTTAACCAAGTATGACATCATGCGGTCTAGTATTATTCTTTCTATGACTTTCGAAAATACACTTAATAAAGAAATTGGGCGATAGTTGGCCACATCATTCACATCATCCTTCTTGTGTATTGGAATTACAGTTGCTAGTTTGAAACAATTTGGAAAAACGCCATAGGAAACTGATTCATTAACAAGATGCGCGAGATGTTCAGAAATATCACCCGCTATTAGTTTTATTATCCTCACAGAAACCAAATCATGACCAGTCGATTTTTTATTCTTCAATTGATTTATTGCACCAATAACTTCAATCCTATCTACGGGATGGAAGTAGAAAGAATGATTGCGAATAGAAGAGGTTGTACAAATTTGACTTAGTGCATTACCGTAATTCCGTTCTAGGCTCAATTTAGCAATCTCAGAAAAATATTTCGCAAAAGAATTGGCTACATCTACATCGTCAGAAATCCCTACACCACCAATAATCAATTTAAATTTACTATTATTATTTTTAGTTTTTTTTTGCAGTTTCCATATTCACTATTCTCCAAACCATTTTATTTTTATTATCAGATATTCTAATCATGTGTTCAAAAAAGCTTAACTTAGTTATCTTTATCATATGGTTGAAAGCATTCTTTGCGTCCTTGTACAGTTTTTGTAATTGACTAGTTTTCAAATTATTGTTAAGCCAATGAAGATGTTTCAATTCTTCACTAGCTTCTCTTATTCTGGGTGTTATCCAATTTTTTGTTATGTTGGTTCTTACATTATTATATACTAGTGGACAGTGATACTCAATGAGGCTTCTTATCGTATCAACAAATGTCTGAAACATAATATTTACATCTGAATTTTCATATAGGTAAATCTGCGAAGGAATAGTTAGAAACATCTTCAGCCAAATTCAACAGATTTTGAGGTGACATATTTCTGCACAATTTACGTTGAGGACCATTTTCATGCCTCACTTTATTTTCAACGAAAACATCTACTAAGAAAGATTTATGATCGCCAAATTGAACCGGAAATACGTCAGCTTTACAATCTTTCATGTCTTTATTTGTTAGAATATAATCGATTTTTGAGGAGGATGTCTGACCTAATATATTTGTGAAAACCCTTGTTGGTTGCGATGAAGTGATTTTCAGTTGGAAACAGTCGAATAAATCATTCAGAAGTTGAGTCTGTTTCGAACTCACCTGAAGATAATCAACATTTAGATCACCACAGAGAAAGATATGCTCGACCTGTTTGAAACAGTGATGTAATATATTCGACAAGTGTGAGATAAACGATTCAAATTTGTCTGAGTGTGGTCTGTATACACTGATGACCCCAAATGCACTCTCCCCAATCATTAACTTAACCGCACTACACTCACACAGCATCTCCTCAGTGAACTTCATCACCTTTATTTCCTGAGTGTCCAAACAGTCTCTCGCAAAAATAGCGACACCTCCGTGTTCACGATTCACACGGCAGAAACCGGCCACTAGTTTAGAGCCATGAAATTTAATAATTTCCAGGCTCTCCCTCGTACACCAATTTCAACAATGGAAAATATGTCGGTATTCTTTTCTGTTATCAGAACTAGGGCGCAACAGTTTTGCGCAGTCCTAGAACAATTCTCGGACTGTCAGAAAACCGAACCCGAATACAGCCAGCATTAGTGGAACTGCCAGTTTTCAAATTTTTCACGTCATGTGACAATTCCATCACTACACTCCTGAGGAAAACAGCTGCCTCAAAATTTCTTTATTGAAGGGAGCTGCAATAAAAAAATTCATAAAACTGCAGGATATATCGCAAACTTCGTTTTTACCATGATCTGAGCAGACACATCCACATTTGCTACTACTAGTAAGAACTAGTTTTCAAGCAACTCAAATAAGTTATTAAATAAAAAAGAGTTATGACATGAATTCAATCAAAATAGAATATTGAAAACAACAAGTTCTTAAACCAATCGGCTAACATGATCAAGAGACAGCTAGTGTTTTCGAGATAATAACCGATGTCTTTGGTATGTGATTAGTTACCCAGATAATGTGAAAATTTGCATAGATGTATGAGTGAAATAGTCAATAAAGTACTTATCCAGTTCAACAGTAATAATTAGTTCATCTGGTATAAAAACCAATGTGATGTTTACTCACTCTTAGTAGAATGAGGCTCTATCCTACCTGTCGTCAGAGATTCTTTATGTTAGAATTTTTCATTCCCAGCCCCGTCCTTCTATATCTCTCTGCTGTAAATATAAAAATTTTCAAAAAGTAGTACATACTGCTTTTAAGGTCAACTTATTCTTTTAAATTGAGATTTCACGATTAAAACAGGACACAACTCACTTAATACTTCTGGTACTGTTATTGGATCAAGTACAGTTGCTGAAAAAATTGAAATTAAATACAGATATTAATCATCAAAATACAAATTCATTTATCTGGTTTATTTGAATCGAGAGAAGGCATTGTGGGCTTTGGTTTTTTTGGAATAAAGTCCTCCTCTTCTTCACTTACCGAGGCAGTTATTTTTTTGAATATCTTCCTCCTTGTTTGGGATCAGTATTTAAGTCGCTTGTATATTCTGCCTTTCACGCTTAGGCTCTAGCAGTTGTGTAACAATCTGTTTCAGATTAAAATCTGTAAGAAGCGAATTTTTAAATTATTACTTAAAACTTGTTTTTTTGGCATTCCTGAAGACTGTACCTCATGTGAAGGCCAATAAGTGTCTATTTCATGTGCACTTATAGCTGCTGTTAATTTTTCAGCTGAAAAAGTTTCCATCATTCAGCCAAGTGGTTGGGACTTGCAGCTACAGATGAGTTATCCGTAAATTTTACTATGGTCCACGTTATTTTTTTATTATGTGGCTCCATCTCAAACAGTTATTCCTGAACAAATAAAAATATAAGTCTTCGTCTATAATAGTGACGATTTCAATCAATGAGTGAGTCAAAGCATGGTCTTGGAAAAAACTATATGTCAGATACCAAACGTCGAATTATAAATAATACCGGGTGTCCCAGAGCTTTTAGGCCAGCAGATATCTCAGTTACCTGCGGAAAAAAAAAATTGAAAAAAATACTTGTCGTAGGAGACCATACGCTCTTTCATGCAGCATAGCAAAATCCACCCCCTGACAAACAACCCCCGAGAAACCGCCCCTAACTTTTGTTTTTCAAATGGCACCCCTATGTTTGTTTGGCTTCAACTGACAGCTCTTTTTAATTCTCAATCAATGATATATCATAATATATAGTTGTAAAGATAGTCACTCGATAAAATTGAATTGGTTAGTGGGTACTGTTAATTGGACTGATCGAATTAGTCCACATTGTAGAGACAAGAAAAAGTGGATGTTGAAAAAAAAGAGTCAATAAAATGTTAGAACTTTTTGTTTATTATAATTTATGTTATAAAACATTTTCTTTAGTATAATGTTGCAGTAACAATACAGCTGAGCGTATAAATTCGTATTTCATTTGTATTTTTATTTTCCATAATTCTGCATGCCATTCTAGCTACCATGATACATCATTGAATGAGAAATGAAAAAAACTGTAAGTTGAAGCACAACAAACATGGGGGTGCCATTTGAAAAACAAAAGTTAGGGGTGGTTTCTCGGGGGTTGTTTGTCAGGGGGTGGATTTTGCTATGCTGCATGAAAGAGCGTATGGTCTCCTACGACAAGTATTTTTTTAAATTTTTTTTTTCCGCAGGTAACTGAGATATTTGCTGGCCTAAAAGCTCTGGGACACCCGGTATATATACAGGGTGTTCAGTCGTATTCTAATTCAAATTAAAGTCGGAAATATGTTCAATCTTTCTATTCGCATATCAATGACTGTTCTTAATTAATTCTGACAGAACTTTATTTATAAAAATGTTATTTATAAACAACCATAAAAATGAAATTGACAACTCAAAACTCGATATGGTAAATTATTCTAACATTTCTCCGGGCCACATAAAAGTAATGAATTGACAGATCAGTGATCTAATTCCAGCCTACATATTTTGTGTACAGGCCTCTTCAATACTCCAGAAGATGTCTTAACGTCGACAACTCTTATACGGCCATCTGTTCTAGCGTATGTACTGGTAATTAGACGTAATCGCCATTGAAATCGAGGAATATTCTCGTCCATAATCAAAACTAGATCTCCATCGTCAATTGGTTTATGGTCATTTGTCCACCTATTTCTTTTTGTCAACGTTGGCAAATATTCTTTAATCCAACGTCTCCAAAAACATTCCGTCATGAACCCGACTCTTTTCCAGTCATTTCTTATGCACCTTGAATCTATTATTTCAGGCATTGGAGGCCCTTGTTCACTTGACGAACCAATAATAAAATGATTGGGAGTCAGAGACTCCAAATCATTTGGATCAGATGAAACTCTTGTCAGTGGCCTTGAATTGACGATAAATTCTGCTTCGGCAAATAGAGTTATTAAGGTTTCTTCTTTAAGAGGTTGTTGGTACAAAATTTTACCAATGACTCTTTTGACTGATTCTATCAATCTTTCCCAACAACCGCCTATATGGGGTGCTGCTGGTGGATTAAACTTAAATTTTATTCGTTTAGTAATCGAACATCATGAATATGAGTTAAATCCATTTGTTTGAGCTTCTTTGAGTTCCTTAGATGCCGCTCTAAAATTTGTGCCGTTGTCACATATAATTGTATCTGGTGTCCCTCTTCTTGCTGAAAATCGCATAATAGCTTGAATCGCGGAGTTATTTGTTAAGGAATGTGCCACTTCTAAATAAATTGAACGTATGGCCATACAAGCAAATAAGACGCCCCATCTTTCCTCTACCCCTGTACAGATCTTCATAGTTATTGGTCCAAAATAATCTAATCCTACATTTATAAATGCTCGAATTCCTCTTGTTAGCCGGATAACTGGAAGTTGCCCCTTTAGTGGCGGCTTAGGTGTAGCTCTTCTTATTTTATATTTAAAACATTTGAAGAAAACTGATTTCACTGCAGTAGGTGCGTTCAATATCCAAAACTTTTGCCGTAGGAGAATAGTAAATTTATGTTTCTGAGATAAAATAATAGGTTCTTTCGTGTAGTCATTCATTTCGGGTGACAAACTTGTTCTTCCTGTTACTACTATCAAAACATCTTTAATTTTGGGGCACAATGGAAAAAAGACACTATATCGGTCAAGTTCAATGTTATTACGTAGATGTCTTAGATTATCAAGAAAACTCTCATACTCTGATCTCTGAATCCATAATTTTTCAGCTCTTTCCTTTTCCTCCAATGTAACATTATTATGTTCGTTTGACATCCTTCTTGTTTTTGTATTTTTTATTCGAGATAATGAATTTCTCGCAGAAAACATGCTGTACTTCCAATCAATCTGCTGAATTTAGAAAATCTTGAAATGTCAGGTAATGGTGATGAGAATGTTGTTTCATTTATTTGTAGGCATCTGTCTGTTTCACGCTGATGTTTTAGTTCATTGTCATCACTTTTCCTCGTCAACTCAGGTTGTTCAGGCCACAGTTCAAACGGTTGATTCAGAAATTGAGGTCCTTGAAAACATAAATCCAAATTTTCTTTCGACATTTTTGGTCTGGTTACTAAATCTGCCGGATTAATTTTTGTTGAAATCCATTTCCACTGCTCGTGATTATTGAGTGCTTGTATTTCATTAATTCGATGAGATACAAAAGGTTTGAATCTTGTTCCATCGCTTCGTATACAGCTAAGAACACTTTGAGAATCTGCCCACAAGAATATGTCGTCAATTTTTAATTCCAATTTAGTGCTTAAAGATGTGGTTAGTCTGCTTCCCAAAACAACAGCTTGAAGTTCGAGGCGTGGTATCGATATAGTTCATTCATTCATTTCTGTATCCCGTTACCGGGAATTAATCTACTAAAAGACATAAAAATGAACAGACTTATAATTTCTTGGGGCTAATTGCGACTGTGTGCCCTCCTGTGACTGAAAAGACCCAAACGTGACCTACAGATCCTTCCACACTCCGGGCATTGATAGTCACCAACCTGATCTGGCCGCCGCTGAATTCTTCTCGACTCTCCATTATAACTGTGTACCATAGATCTCAACTGTGACCTGTCTAACGCTAGTTGTTCCCAGTTATGATTGGCATTAATTGATTTTAGGGATTGATGTAGTGTATCCTTAAACCGCTTATACTTTCCTCCTAGTTTCCGGGCTCCCTCTGCCAATTTGCCATACAGAACTATTTTGCGGAGTCTTGTGTCTTGCATCCTCAGAATGTGGCCGCTCCATCTGAGTCGGGCCTTCGTTACCTGAGACTCAACTGTTGTACAACTCCCACGTTGCAAGACTTCTGCATTCGAAACTTTGTGGAACCATCTGATGTGCATTATCTGTCTTAGATGACGTTGTTGCGTTTGTTCAAGCTGTTTAATATGTCGCCTGTAGGGCGTCCAGCTTTCGCTTCCGTAAAGGAGCGTTGAAAGGACGACTGCTTTGTAAACAGCTGTCTTGGTCTTCAGATTGAGGTCGTGATTTTGAAACACTCTGACCTCTAGCTTCCATAATGCCCGTGATGCCGAATTGATATGTTTGTGTATTTCCGTGTTTAGGTTAACCCTAGTATTTATGAAGCTTCCCAAGTATTTGAATTGCTCGACCCGTTCTAGGGTTTCATTTTCCAGGCTGATATGTGTTTGAAGGCTTTCTGAAGAACTTATCAGGATTTTGGTTTTGTCGATATTGAGTCTACGGCCTAAAGCTTCGTATATATGTTTATAGGTGTTCAGCATTATCTGTAAATCCTCTGAACTGCTAGCGATAAGTGCGCAGTCGTCTGCATATTCAAGTTCCGTGATAACCTTTGAACGGGCTTTTGCTCAGAGGCACATCAGGTTAAATAGGCCTCCATCAAATCTGAATCTTATTCCAACACCTCTTACAGGCATACTCATGTCAGCAATTATCGAGACAGCTATGGCGGAAATATTGAACAGTAAAGGCGCTAACACGCAGCCTTGTTTCATTCCAGAGTTGGTTAAGAAATGGTCGTTTGTAAAGCCATTATGCTGTGTTCTAGGGGTGTTGTTGGTATGAACGCTTTTACACACTGCTAAGAATTTTTCGGGTACTCCAAGGCGGGCCATGATTTTCCATAGAGCTCTCCGATTCACGGAGTCGAAGGCCTTACTTAAATCGATGTAGGCTGTATAGATCCTTGATTGTTGTTTACGGGCCTTCGCTTGCAGCTGTCGCAGTGTAAAAATTAGGTCCACCGTACCTCGATTTGGTCGAAAGCCGCACTGGGATTCAGGTGAAATCTTTTCTGAGTGTGGAATGAGACGATTAGCCATAATCTTCGAGATAATTTTGCCGGCCACGCTAAGCAACGATATGCCCCTGTTTTTGTTGCAATTTGACGTATCGCCTTTGTTCTTATAGAGGTTGATAACTAAAGCGTCTCTGAAGTCTTGTGGCACATCTCCTTGTTCCCAGATCTTGCGGAATAGTGCTAGGAGACCATTGGCAATGTCTTCATCCAGGGCTTTGAATACCTCCGCTGGAATGCCGTCTAGACCTGGTGACTTATCATTTTTCATAATTTTTATCGCACTTATGATTTTAGACATTGAGATTTCGTCATCGGACTATACGCGGGGAGCAGGTCTGAAATGGATACATCCGAGTCGTTATTTTGATTCAAGACCTGCGAGTAATGCTCCTCCCATCTTTCGAGAATGTTTCTACCATCAGTTAGTATAGCTCCATGAGCATGTCTTATAGGAAAGTTAGCTTTTCTGCTTGGACCATAAACAGTTTTAATAGCTCCGAAAAAACGCCTGTAATCATGGTTATCGGCGTAAGCTTGTATTTCCCTAGCTTTTTCTTTCGACCAGATATCCTTGATCTTTCTTATTTCTTGACGGACCTCGCGTTTTATAATTGTAAGACTCTTTTGGGCTGCAACATCGCCAGGCTTGTTAATTGCCGCTTTGTGTTTTGCGAGGTGCGATATGAGTTTCGCTGTCGGCGAACCAGTCTGGGGGTTTTCGGGAGCGTTCTGTGCCCAGTATTTCTTTTGCTGTATTTGTAAGAGATGACTTGAAGCGGAGCCAATGATAATTTCAGGGGAGCTACGCTCGTTTTACTAGCAAGAAGTGCAATATCTACCTTTCCTTGAATAATGATTCTTAGGTAAGATACTGCAGCAAAAGCATCTTGGGTACTGTCAGTAAAAGTATGAATTTCTTTTTTGTCGGCAAATGGGATTAGTGGAGTATAACATCTAGGTATCCTGATTTCTGAAATTTTTTTTAGGTCTTCCAAAAACTTCTTACAATATTGTTTCAAATTCGATGGTATTTCTTCATCCCCAAGTTTACCAGATTTCCAGATTCTCTGCATAGCTTTAGCATAACTTTCCGGCATTTTGCAGTCGTCATTCTTCCATAGTATGCCTATTTCATATCTTTCGCCAACCTTTTTTATTGTCCTATTCATTATTTCGATAGCTTTGGTGTCTTCCTCATTTATCCCCATTTCCGACAAATGAATTTTACCAAAAGATACCGTAGTGTCAAATTTTTCCATAACATGCTTCAAATCTGGTTCAACCTCTATTTTGTCACATACGTATATGAAAAATGTGATAACCAACTTTGTTTATTGCTTCTGACTGAATTGGTCCATGTACAGACCATCCTAATTCAGACTTTGATGCAACAATGGTTTTTGCTGGTGTAGATTGAACGGATCTGGGTATTATTAAGTCGATGTTATCTTGGCCAATGATCATAACAGGCTTCACTTTCGTGTAATTTTCAATAGGAATACCTTCCAAATGTGGATGATCATTAATATTGAATGATTGTTCAAGTAGCGATAAGTTCGACACTGTGCGAACCCATCTTAGTAGAAAAGTATCATCATTGTCAATTCTTGAAATATTTATGTCTAATCGAGTTGAATTCTCTTCTTTAATCACATCATCATTAGTCCATTGTAAACATAATGGTTTTTTTTCTCCCTGTATTCTAATTTGATCAGCTATTTTGTCTTGTAGAAGTGTAACTATTGAGCCTTCATCACAAAGAGCATAAATTTCAAGAGTTTCTTTACGACCATGAATTTTGAGTGGAATAAACCGCAATAATACTATAGTTTTACTTCTCATCGTACCAACAATATTCAAAACATCAGCATTAGTTGAGTTGGTGTCTTTATGAAGAAGAGGATGATGAGTTAAAATACAACCAGTCTGTCCACATGGCTTCTTTCTTCTACAGTTATTATTCTGATGATTACGTTTTAGGCAAGAAAAGCATAATTTATTTGTTGTTACTTTTTTTCAACGAGTATCTATGTCATTTTTCTTCATTTGTGGACAATAACTGTCATGAGCAATCTTTGAACAATAAGAGCAAGTTGACGGGTGATTATTAGAAGTTGTATAGACACGCTCACTTTTCTTCATATTGGGATCATAAAACTTCTGCTTGTCATAACTTCCTGAGTATTGTTGATAGCTCACCTGACATGCAGCATTTGAATAGAACCATAACCATTTGGCAAAATCTTCTACACTGACTACTTCGTTTTTCTCTTTACGTTCTAAAATTGAGGATTTTGAAGATGATCTAGAGAATTCAGAGATTTGATGGTGGCAACTAGATTGTTCACTTCAGTAGATAAATTAATAATTTTTTCCAGATTTGTATCCCGAATAATAGGAATTTCCTTGAACTTCATTAGAAGCATGTCGATTATATGTTCTGGTCTTCCAAATCTGGTTTCTAATGTTCCGATTATTTTAAAAACATCTGAAGTTAAGAATATGTCAGCTACTGCTGCCCTTGCTTGTCCTCTAAACATTTTTGTAGTTTTAAAGTAATTTCTATATCAGAATAATCATATGAAGAACTGATATGTTCAAATTGTTGAATAAATAATGGCCAGTCTTTGTGATTGCCGTTGAAATAAGGAAGGTCGATACACGTGTTTCTGGAATTTAGTTCACTGTTTCTTGTAGGTTTCGTTGATCGTATTACTTCTTGACTTGTTTCACACAGTAATCTGATTTCATTACCAGTCTGAGTCGTTTCCATTATTTTATGATTTTCATTAATTTCAGTGTATACATCTGGTAAATTATCAACCCATTCAGAAGTTTCCTCCTTCTTCAATTTATTCCGAGGTATATATAACATTTCCGATATTTCCGATTTATGTGAAGAAGTTGAAATCTCATCTTTCCTCAAATCTTCTTCCATATTCACGATTTCAATAGCTTTTAGGATCTCTTGTTTTTCTAAAGCGATTAATTTCATCTCGAGATCATGGCGCTTATTTTCAGCTTCTAAAGCTATTCTTCTCCTTGCAACACTGAGAGATGAACTTCCACTTTTTCCAGTTGTTTTCGTTCCGTAAATTTTATCGGAATGATTGGTCTCAATTGCTAAATCTTCATCCGAATTTTTTGATGACTTCTTTTGTTCAGAAAGGTTCAATTTTGAAGTGGTCTCATTGTGTCCTTGATCTAAATTTATCGATATCATCCTGGATTCTTCTTCTGGCTTGGAAAATTGATGACGTCCGAAATTTTCAGGCCAAATGAAGTCCTTCGACAAACTTCTTTTTTGTCCGGCGCAACTCCTTCTTAGTCTTTCGCTTTTACTCATAATCGATTTTTCGTCGGGGTCACCAAATGTTCAGTCGTATTCTAATTCAAATTAAAGTCGGAAATATGTTCAATCTTTGTATTCGTATATCCATGACTGTTCCTAATTAATTCTGACAGTCCTTAATTCATAAACAACCATAAAAATGAAATAGACAACTAAAAACTCGATATGGTGAATTATTCTAAGACAGGGTGTCCCAGATCTCAACGTCAAGCCGAAACGGGGTGACAGGATTGATTGTAACCATCATGAGAAAATCAGAAAAAAATCTATCCCATGCAGTTTGAAAATTATGGGTATTTAAAAAAAAACTAAAAATTTGGTCGAAGTGTAACCATTTTTCGGTTATTGTGGTTAATTTTTATTATTTTTGTTCATTCAAACTTTGGAACCCTAACCCGAAATAACATTTTTAGAATCACAGTCAACAATAATGACAAAATTGACAGAATTAATACTATTTGTTAAACTATGGATTTAAAATTTTCAAAATTTGTCGACTTTGATAGGCCCTCCTTCAAAAATAATGTACTAGAGTGGCAAATGCCATTGAAAGCTGACGCATTTAGTCAAGATTATAAAATGGTACAATACTTGTTATAGATAAAATAATAATAATTTTGAGTCTTGTTAATGGTAGATACTATACAGGGTCTTTCACGAGGAAACTCACCCATATTTATACGGGAAACTACTGAACGTATTTTCATGAATTTCAGCACTTATAAGTATTTCACGATGTTGATGAAATCTAAAATATTTTCAAGGCATGAGCACCTCCGGTTTTTCCGGAAATGACGTCAACTTCCGTTTTTCAAATTAGAACACCATTTTTTTATTGCAGAAATAGATTCCTTAGAAAATTTCAAGTTATTTTGATGTAACATTTTTCAGTTTTAGTTGGAAAATTCTCTCTGAGCGGGAAAATTCGAAAAAATTCGAAAATAGAGCTCCGCTGAAACAAGAATAACTTCGAGGCTTTTGGATGGAAAATTTTCATTTTTGGAATTTTTCAAGATGTAAGATTGATGTATCCACTTTAAAAATCGAAATCGCGATTTATGATACAGGGGGTGAAAAAATCGCTTTCAAAGTTAGGGATGACAAAATCGTGAAAAATCAATTCTTTCAAATTAGAACCCCATTTCTTTATGGCAGATATTGAATCTACGTTAAAAAACAATGTAAGTGTACGCATCACACCCTTGCCCTAAAGTGTTTTTCGTCATGAATTTTCAGCTATTTCTTTTCCCTCCACGCCAAAAAGATGAAATTGTTACTTAAACCATGTTTCAGATTTTACTACCCTAATATGCAAGAGAAAAAAGTTACAGGTTGTTCCTAAATAGATGGCGAATTTTGATTCGAATTTGTATCGGAAACCTCTTCATTTCAACTAATCGGCCATCGGTTTTCTCTCCAGTGATAAATAAATAATTCCTTATGAATCATATGCAAAAACTAACCATGTTTTAAATTCTTTTTTTCAATGATAGATATCATTAATTAAATCTGCCAAATTCCTCTTTATTCAGTAGCATTTTGTGTTTACTATTAATTTGGTGATAATTCGTATTAAGTTATAAAATCGATCACTATGCCTAATTTCACCAATGTAGATTATTTAAATCTCATTCTACTTCATGGAGAATGTAATAAAATTGTAGATAGAACGATTCGACTGTTCATTGAGAGTTTTCCTGACCGACCCAGACCAACGAGAGATTCCATTAACAGAACCATGACAAACTTGAGAAATGTCGGATCTTTCGTTAAGAAAACTATACACAGAGAAAAAAGTGTAGTAGAAGATGAGAACAACGAAATTACAGTTCTTGCATATTTTCGTGTGAATCCTCAAAATTCTCTCAAAGATGCCGAGATTGATCTGGGATTATCTCAATCGAGTGTTTGGAGAATATTGAAAAAACATAACATGCACCCATATAAATTCAATAGGGTACAGCATTTGAAGGAAACTGATTTCGTCAGGAGAACAGAGTTTTGCGAAGCTATGATGATTCGATTTCAAGAGATTGAAAACTTTTTAGACTGTATAATTTGGACAGATGAATCTAAATTCACAAAGAATGGTTCTTTCAATAGGCATAACAGTCATTATTGGGATGAAGAGAACAACCACCACTTCAGACAATGGAACTTTCAAGAGACCTGGAGTTTCAATATTTTTTGCGCCAAGTTATTCTTGTTTCAGCGGAGCTCTATTTTCGATTTTTTTTTCGAATTTTCCCGCTCAGAGAGAATTTTCCAACCAAAACTTAAAAATGTTACATCAAAATAACAACGATAACAAAATTTTGTAAGGAATCTATTTCTGCAATAAAAAAATGATGTTCTAATTTGAAAAACGGAAGTTGACGTCATTTCCGGAAAAACCGGAGGTGCTCATGCCTTGAAAATATTTTAGATTTCATCAGCATCCTGAAATACTTATAAGCGCTGAATTTCATGAAAATACGTTCAGTAGTTTCCCGTATAAATATGGGTGAGTGAAATACCCTGTATCTATACTGCTAATAATCTCTGCTCGACTAGTTTCGGTGCTACTCGCCATTTTCAAGAGCCTTTAGCGAGACATCTGCAACGGAAAGAAGAATTCGGAAAATAATTAAAATTCACAAAGTGCATAGAAAAACTCACGATGCAGCAGTCAAGCTACGGTTCCTCAAATGGGACGAACAATCGACCAAGACACATTTTGTGAAATTCTTAAAATTCGTCAGGGAAAGAAATGTAATAAATCAGATGTCAATAACAAACAGATCAAGAAAAGATGCAAAACAAGCAGGCGGATCACACGTGAACACAGAACACGAGAGCACAAGACTATGTATACGTCAAATCAAGCTCAATGTAGCGTACACCAGTGGCGGCACGGTGAGAGGCAATATGAGATCAAGACGAAACAGACGATCACAGAATACAGGTTCAAAATGATTAAAAATGACTGGAAAATGACCAAAAAAATGACTAAAAAATGATTTAGTTATTTCATCACGACTAGGTGTTTCCAACAGTAAATCGAATGTCTGCGGAAACTGATGGGTCGATGAAGCATTTAGGGTGTTAAGATTGTTATTATTGATGTGACAGAAGATCTCTATTTCTTCCAACACAGATTGTTTTGAGCTGAAGGAACAGGGATGAAGTATCTTAACATCCGTGCCTGAATCAAAAACATGACCCGAGAGTCTAAGGTGCTCTCCAAGCACAGAATTCTCACAATCATCCTTCCTCTGACTGCGAAGGTGCTCAGAGACACGCTGCTTGAGGGCACGCCCAGTCCTACCTACGAACACTGTATTGCAGCCGACCTCACCACAGCTCAGCAAGTAGACACCACTTCTCTGCAGTATAGGTATGGAATCCTTGTTGTGCACCAGGAGGTCTCATATAAAGTATTCGAAGACTTGTAGGCTGGTTTAATGCCTTGTACTTGAAACAAACTACCTATTTTTGTCGAAATAGGTCCATTATATGAAAGTTTCAAATACTTGGTCTCTGCCACTAATTGTGTCAAGCTTGAGGCCTCATTATTTAAGCGTCTATTCTCGAACTTTCTCATCAAGGACCTAGTGTGGCCCGTAGCCATTCCTGGCTGCTATATGTTTTATTATGTTAAGTTCCGCCCGAAAATCAGCACTGGAGAGAGGCACGCTGAAGAGTCTGTCCACCAGAAATCTCAGACCTGCCAGACGTTGGCCAAGATGATGTGATGATGAAAAAGGGATTAGGTGGTCAGTCTGAGTTGGTTTTCTATAAATGCTAAAAACAATTCTATTATCCTCACGTTTCAGTCGCAGGTCCAAAAACGGGATAGAACCATCACTTTCCAACTCCATTGTGAAATTCAACTTAATGTGGAGACTATTGATCCATTTGAAAAAATCATGTAGCTGATCTCGATTCCCAGTCCAGCACACAATCATGTCGTCCACATATCTGTGCCAAAAAACTATTTTATCCCTGTGGGTGTGGCCGAACAAAATTGACATCTGATCTATTATTCACTGACGAATTTTAAGAATTTCACAAAATGTGTCTTGGTCGATTGTTTGTCCCATTTGAGGAACCGTAGCTGCTGCGTCAGAAGTTTTTCTAAACACTTCGTGAATTTTAATTATTTTCCGAATTCTTCTTTCCGTTGCATGTGTCTCGCTACTGGCTCTTGAGAATTGCGAGTTGCACTCGCCGAAACTAGTCGAGCAGAGATTATAAGCAGTAATCAAATTAATTCAGATGCATAACATCCGCAGATAATGAAATCAACGAATGTTACGATCTAAATCGAACTAACAAACTACCATCGCTCGAAGCATTACCAGATATTTCATTTTGCCGACAAAGAGTAGATGCTGACCATGGGTTCGGTCTTATTTGACCTCGTCAGAGCAACAAAACTCATTCTTCAGCGAAATGCTATGAATTGCCGGCTCCTTTTATTCCATATCAGTAGCGGGTATGGTGTATAAATACATCGTACCCACACCTGATAGAGAAACGGGAACCAACCCAATTCAATTTCCTAACTCTCAGAGCGAAGATAGCAGTATGCATCCATATGCTTTATTCCCATATTGCAGATATCGTTTATTACGATAATTAAGCAAGGGAAAAAACGCGGAAATGTTCGGATCATGACAGTAACCGATCTGCCGCGTACATGGAAACTAAGAAATGGATCACGCCTTCATAGTAAGGCAGGTAAATAATAATCGAATTAATTCAGATGCATAACATCCGCAGATAATGAAATCAACGAATGTTACGATCTAAATCGAACTAACAAACTACCATCGCTCGAAGCATTACCAAAAATTTCATTTCGCCGACAAAGAGTAGATGCTGACCATGGTTTCGGTCTTATTTGACCTCGTCAGAGCAACAAAACTCATTCGTCAGCGAAATGCTATGAATTGCCGGCTCCTTTTATTCCATATCAGTAGCGGGTATGGTGTATAAATACATCGTACCGACATCTGATAGAGAAACGGGAACCAACCCAATTCAATTTCCTAACTCTCAGAGCGAAGATAGCAGTATGCATCCATATGCTTTATTCCCATATTGCAGATATCGTATATTACGATAATTAAGCAAGGGAAAAAGCGCGGAAATGTTCGGATCATGACAGTAACCGATCTGTCGCGTACATGGAAACTAAGAAATGGATCACGCCTTCATAGTAAGGCAGGTAAATAATAATCAAATTAATTCAGATGCATAACATCCTCAGATAATGAAATCAACGAATGTTACGATCTAAATCGAACTAACAAACTACCATCGCTCGAAGCATTACCAAAAATTTCATTTCGCCGACAAAGAGTAGATGCTGACCATGGTTTCGGTCTTATTTGACCTCGTCAGAGCAACAAAACTCATTCGTCAGCGAAATGCTATGAATTGCCGGCTCCTTTTATTCCATATCAGTAGCGGGTATGGTGTATAAATACATCGTACCGACATCTGATAGAGAAACGGGAACCAACCCAATTCAATTTCCTAACTCTCAGAGCGAAGATAGCAGTATGCATCCATATGCTTTATTCCCATATTGCAGATATCGTATATTACGATGATTAAGCAAGGGAAAAAGCGCGGAAATGTTCGGATCATGACAGTAACCGATCTGTCGCGTACATGGAAACTAAGAAATGGATCACGCCTTCATAGTAAGGCAGGAAAATAGTATATATCATATCTGCAATATGGGAATAAAGCATATGGATGCATACTGCTATCTTCGTTCTGAGAGTTAGGACATTGAATTGGGTTGGTTCCCGTTTCTCTATCAGATGTCGGTACGATGTATTTATACACCATACCCGCTACTGATATGGAATAAAAGGAGCCGGCAATTCATAGCATTTCGCGGACGAATGAGTTTTGTTGCTCTGACGAGGTCAAATAAGACCGAAACCATGGTCAGCATCTACTCTTTGTCGGCGAAATGAAATTTCTGGTAATGCTTCGAGCGATGGTAGTTTGTTAGTTCGATTTAGATCGTAACATTCGTTGATTTCATTATCTGAGGATGTTATGCATCTGAATTAATTTGATTATTATTTACCTGCCTTACTATGAAGGCGTGATCCATTTCTTAGTTTCCATGTACGCGACAGATCGGTTACTGTCATGATCCGTTCCTGTCATTCGACGTTGAAATGTCGCTGCGTGAAGATGTGTCACATGATCGTTCAGCGAGTCCGAGTGCTAGGGCAGAGATGCCACCGATGCCCGATAATATTTGCAATTGTTGCAACAGAAAAGTTGGTGAATTCATAAGGTGTGTCAAGTGCGGTGATATTTTCCATCCATCATGCTTACTGAAGTCAGCAAACAGGAAAAACGCCACCTGTCATCATGCCCCATCAGACGAAGGTCAGTTAAAGTTAAATGAGGAAATTTCTATCAGAAACGAAAACAAAACCCTTCGCATTGAAATTGAATACTTGAAATCTCTTTTGGATGAAACCAGAAGTAAAAATACGATTCTGTTGGAAAATAATGAACTTTTGAAGTTTAAGATCTCCAGCCTTGAACTTCAAATAAAAACAACAGAAAAAACCGTCAAAAACACGAATCCTCAAGATAAGACAATTGTACCCGTCAACACTGGCTCATCAACATCCAAGAATCCTTACAGTTCTGTGGTCAAAAATAACCTTGCTAATACGCATGATCAACTTACATTGTCATCCGAGTGTCAGCGTCAAGATGAAATGAATGTAAACAACGAAATTATTGAGGTACCACCAGTGAATATTGCGAATAATCGGGGCAATTCAGTTTCTAGAGTAAATTTACCCGAAGAGAAAACGGAATGGACCACAGTCGAGAAGAAAAGGAGAAAACCAGCCGTAATAAACAAAAAGAAAGTTTGTTTTGGTACGAAAACGGATAGTTCAGAAAGTTTAATTCAAGGTGCAATACGTAGAAAATGGATCTATGTTGGTAGAATTGCTGGTAAAGAAGTCACAGAACAGGATATGTTATCGTTTTTGGATTGTATAGAAGGTAGTGATCTCATAATAGTGAAAAAGTTAAACACAATTGGACAAAACTCGGCTTTTAGTATAGGCCTACCAGATGAAAATGCTTACAAAACTGTGTTTTGTGAATCCTTCTGGCCCCGAGGAGTTATATTGAGAGAATTTTCCTTTGACAAAAATTTTTTTCAGAAGAACAGAGAACAACAGAAAACATAATTGCTGCTGCTAGTCCTGAACTTAAATCAGATAAATGTTTTAGCCTCATTCTTCAGAATGTTCAATCCTTGGGTACTGCTTTCAATCAACTTCAACTTGTGGCTCATCAAGAAAAAACAGATATAATAGCTGTGACTGAACACTGGAAATGCAATGACGAACTTAAGGCGTATAAATTGGTTGGTTATAAGCTGATCTCAAGCTACTGTCGTGCAAGGGGAAGTCATGGTGGTTGTGCGATATACTGTAAGGAAGAATTTACCTGTACCGAAAGAAAGGACTATAATTCTATTAGTATACCCTATGTTATTGAATGCTCTGCAGCTCAATTTTCTGTAGACCAGCACAAATTTCTGTTTATTTGCATCTACAGGCCTAATTCCCCACCATTGGCAGATGTAGATCTATTTTTGGAAAAACTTAGGGCAATACTCGAACGATGCTCGCTGGAAAAAGCTCCATTCATTTTGGTAGGGGATTTTAACTTGGACATCCTCTCCACTTCACCTGATGTCAGAAATTTTATGTCTCTCTTGGAAAGTTTTCATGTGAAACCATTAAATCGACAACCAACCCGTCCTTCTTCAGGCACCTGTTTAGATAATGTGATTACTGCCCTTGAAGGATTGACCCAGGTAATAGAGTATCATATTTCCGATCATTCTGCATTGAAATTCACTACCAACCTGAATTTCAATCCTAAACAAAGAAACAAAACTGCCAAAACAAGAATTTTCAGCTCTGAATCTACTGAATTTTTCCTTCAAGAACTTTCCTTACTGAGTTGGGATGACATCTATACCAACTCTGTTGATCCCAATCAACTTTGGAATGTATTTCATCAACGTTTTTCCAACTTGTTCATACAGTGTTTCCCAAGAGTTAACATTAAGCACTCACCATCAAAAAAGAACTTCGAACTTACTCCTGAATTAATGACTATCAAAAAACAGCTTGATATTCTATATACTGCTTCATTCACTAAACCTGAATTCAAATCCATGTATAAATCCACTAAGAAACATTATGACTACCTACTATCCCGGGCAAAAAAGGAACATTTCAACAACTTCATTAAAAATTCTGATAATAAGTCCAAGGCTTCCTGGAATGTAATTAACTCCCTCACTAAAAACAAGATCTCAGCGACTATTACTGGCAATTGTGATGGCTCTCTGTTGCCAGATGAGTTTAACAACTTTTTCATTGATTTTCCTCATGTACTCACAAGTAATTTGAACAAAGATATTGACACTGATCATGACAGACTGGGCAAATCCTTTTTCATGTTTGAGGTTTCACACAGCGAGCTACTATCAGCTGTGAAATCTTTAAAGAACAAACAGTCCGTTGGTTATGATGAAATTCCAATGAAAATTGTCAAGGCATCGATTGAGATTATTCTTTCACCCCTATGTTATATAATCAATCGTTCGTTTGAAGAGGGCATTTTTCCAGATAGTCTGAAGATTGCCATTGTGAAGCCCATATATAAGAAGGGTTCCATTGAAGAGCCAAATAGTTACAGACCTATCAGCATCTTATCTTCATTTTCTAAGGTCTTTGAGAAAATTCTATGTAACAGACTTCTGAGTTTTTTTCATAAATTTAATGTTATCTCGAAACATCAACATGGCTTTGTGAAGAACAGAAATATTGAAACCGCCACATTTGAACTTATAACGAAAGTTTTAGCTACCCTCGAACAAGGTGAGGTTCCCTTGGGTCTATTCTTGGATCTTACCAAGGCTTTCGATTGTGTGGATCATGAACGATTGTTATCAATTCTTGAGGACTACGGCATCAGAGACAATCAGTTAAAGCTAATGGAGAGTTACCTGTCATCCAGGAGACAGATAGTTGTTATGGAAGTGGATGGTGAAATATTGCAGTCGAACGAGAGAGTAATCACTATGGGCGTTCCACAGGGAAGTATCCCAGGACCTCCACTTTTCATTATCTACATTAATGGTTTACCTAAGGCCAGAATTCCAATAAAGCACAATATGGGTATGTTTGCTGATGATACCAACTACATTCTCGAATCCCCTTGTGTTGCAACAGCTATAGAAGACTCAAAAAGTGTACTGAAGTCGGTGGGTGACTGGTTGGGAGCTCACAATCTTGTTTTGAATGTTGATAAAACGCAGTGTTTATTTTTCTATAGTGAAAGATCTAAATTGCAATTTCCTTTGTCAATTAACTTTTCAGGTAATGATGTCATGGTTAGAGAGAGTGTTACTTTTTTGGGAATTGTAGTGGATAGACACCTTAAATGGGGACCTCATATTGAACATCTTAGAGGTAGACTCAATTCTGTAAATTACATGCTTTTTATGTTGAGAAAGCAAATCAATTTTGATCTGCTTAAAGTTGTATATTTTGCCAGCTTTCAATCTATCCTGTCATATGGAATAATTTTCTGGGGTAATTCTTCTTATGTGAGCGATTTATTTGTCATTCAAAAACAAGCTTTAAGAACAATGTTAAATTTAGGATATAGAGAATCTTGTAGGGGATTCTTCAAAGGCAATAATATTCTAACTATCTATGGTTTATATATATTTAGATTAATGATTTTTTTCTGTAAACACAAACATTATTTCGAGCCTTACAAAAATTTAAATGCTACTAGAAGAATATTTCCTTATACTGTACCAGCACACAAAACTACTTTAAGAGAAAAAAACGTAGAATATATGGCAGTGAGTATTTTCAACATGTTGCCTCCTAAAATTAGAAATATTTCTGACCCTTTAAAATTTAAGAAAGCCTTGTATCCTGTGATTTTAAACTGTGAGCCCTACAATATAGGTGATTTCAAAGAATTTTGTAAGGGTTAACCATTTATCTATTCAATGTTTCTGACCTATCCCAATTTTACGTTATATATGTAATCTAATGGAATCAATAAATATTATTATTATAATAAGACCGAAACCATGGTCAGCATCTACTCTTTGTCGGCGAAATGAAATTTCTGGTAATGCTTCGAGCGATGGTAGTTTGTTAGTTCGATTTAGATCGTAACATTCGTTGATTTCATTATCTGCGGATGTTATGCATCTGAATTAATTTGATTATTATTTACCTGCCTTACTATGAAGGCGTGATCCATTTCTTAGTTTCCATGTACGCGACAGATCGGTTACTGTCATGATCCGAACATTTCCGCGCTTTTTCCCTTGCTTGATTATCGTAATATACGATATCTGCAATATGGGAATAAAGCATATGGATGCATACTGCTATCTTCGCTCTGAGAGTTAGGAAATTGAATTGGGTTGGTTCCCGTTTCTCTATCAGATGTCGGTACGATGTATTTATACACCATACCCGCTACTGATATGGAATAAAAGGAGCCGGCAATTCATAGCATTTCGCTGACGAATGAGTTTTGTTGCTCTGACGAGGTCAAATAAGACCGAAACCATGGTCAGCATCTACTCTTTGTCGGCGAAATGAAATTTCTGGTAATGATTCGAGCGATGATAGTTTGTTAGTTCGATTTAGATCGTTACATTCGTTGATTTCATTATCTGCGGATGTTATGCATCTGAATTAATTTGATTATTATTTACCTGCTTTACTATGAAGGCGTGATCCATTTCTTAGTTATTATTAGCAGTATAAATATAGTATCTACCAATAATAAGGCTCAAAATTGTTATTATTTTATCTATGATAATGGTAGACGCCAAAGGGTTTACAGAAACTGAATACTTGTTAGTTTCATACTGAAAAATAGAAGAAACAAATAAAAACCTTGAGTAACCCTATTTTTGCTAACCCATTCTACTAAGTCAAAATGCTTTTTATTCGCACAAGTTCTTGATAGGTTTTGAATTTTACGGCAAAATGATGAGAGACATGGATAGTGGACATGTTTGCCATGAGCGAGCGAGACTGATAGTGCACCACTATTACCAAAGTCAACAAAAGTAAGTAAAATTAATAAAATAATGAAAAACCTTGACATAGTTTAGTTTAGGTATACTGGAATAAAAGTCAGATAGGGTAATAACATTTTTTATTATAACAAATGTTCAAATTGTTTACCATCAGCCTCAATACACGCCCTTCATCTTCCTAAAAAAGATCTACTTATTAGCCGGGCATATCCGTCAGTATCAGTCTCGCTCGCTCTTAGCAAACATGTCCACTATCCATCTCTTTCATCATTTTGCCGTAAAATCAAGAACCTACCAAGAACTTGTGCGAATAAAAAACATTTTGACTGAGTAGAATGGGTTAGCAAAAATCGGGTTACTTGAGGTTTTATTTTTTTCTTCTTTTTTTTTAGTATGAAACTAACAAGTATTGTACCATTTTACAATTCTGATTAAATGCGCCAACTTTTAATGGCATTTGCCAAGGCACTCAAGTACATTTTTTTCAAAGAAGGGCCTGTCAGAGTCGACAAATTTTGAAAATTTTAAGTTCATAGTTTAACAAATAGTATTAATTCTGAGAAACTTGGGTCAATTGTGGCATTATTTCTGACTGTGATTCTAGAAATGTTATTTAGGGTTACGGTTCCAAAACATAAATGAACAAAAATAATAGAAATGAACCATAATAACCAAAAAATGGTTACACTTCGACCAAATTTTTATTTTTTTTAAATGCCCATAATTTTCAAACTGCATGGGATAGATTTTTTTCTGATTTTTCCTATGATGGTTACAATCAATCCTGTCACCCCGTTTCGGCTTGACGTTGAGTTCTGGGACACCCTGTATATAAATAATCAGAGTTGATCAAAAATGCGGTGCAGTTATCAACTTACAAAATAATTAAAAATTTTGATGCATGTAATAAGGGCATTTTAACGAATTTAAAAAAAAATTTCAATTTTACACACTTAAATGAAACATAATTTACATTCCATTTGCGTATATCGTACTGAGCATATATCCATACTTACTGAAAAGATGTCCAAGATTGATGACTCACAAGGTATTACAAAAAATTATCTTCATTTATAAATTCATCTGTTGACACAGAATTACAAATACTTACAATTTCATCTGTTTTCAAACTACAACAATTATCAGGCTCTCTGATAGACAAGATGTAATTTTGTAGAGACACTTGTTCAAATTGCTCATCGATTGAAAATTTTGGAAGAAGAGGCCCGTCAGAATGATTTTTTTTTACATTGCTGAAAATCGGCAGATGATGTTTGTTCTGCGCATTCAGCTAGTGCTGTCTTTCTGTTGAACAACTGTTGAAGAGGCTTTTCCTGTTTGCATGTAATTTTCGAAATCAAAAGCGCGAAACGCTAAACTTATCCAAAAAGTTTAACATCATCAACTAGGTGAAGTAAATAGTTTATATTTTGAGACGCATATTGATTGCTAAAAATAAGAATAAAAGTTTCAACAAAATAGGTCAGCAGTTCATCAGCATAATCCATGTATCTTAAATGTTTTTCAGAAGATAAAATGGTTATAGCTATATGTAGAACCATGAAGGTTTCATATTTTTTCTCTGGCAATATATTCCATGGCACAACA
This sequence comes from Coccinella septempunctata, assembly GCF_907165205.1. Lineage (NCBI taxonomy): Eukaryota > Metazoa > Arthropoda > Insecta > Coleoptera > Coccinellidae > Coccinella > Coccinella septempunctata. The sequence continues at coordinate 10,555,396 of NC_058193.1, read as the reverse complement.
GGGTCTGTATAGAGTAAAATTTGCCCAAATTCTGATGCTTTCTATCTCCTACTCACAAAAATGCTAATGAGGTTTTATGTTGGGAAATTTTTTTATTGATCTAAAAAACGATTTGAAAGTTCAGATATTTCTGTGAAAGGAAGTTTTGCAGAAAGCTTTCCACTTGACCAGAGGGACATAATCAACTTTCAACACATCCAAGACAAATTAGATGCATGTAATCAAGAGGAAAGTTTTCAATCATATCTAAATTAGGAATATCTTTAAGAGGAGAAGTACCTGTTGATGTTCTGATCTATATACAATACCAGTTCGTAATTTCAGATTTGATGTAGTAGAAAAACGAACAGTGTTGGGATAAATACCATCAATTTGAAATTTGGTAGGTACAAGACATATAGCCAGTAGGTATGACCTTTTGTATATGTGATGTAGGATTTAGCAGGAGCATCGCAAATAAATCCTTTAATCTCTACAGAATAAACTCTACCTTGATGATGAAACCCTTTATGTGTAACATTAATAGCATCATTAACGAAATCATTACAATTTTTTGGTTTTTCATAACCGTGATACACTCCAATGATCTCGACAGGCCCCTGATGTTGATAAATACTACACAGTATTGGATAGAAATAGCTAGAAGAACTCTTCGATATAACAATGTTGACTAATGATCAATGTCTTGACTGTGGTGAAAAAATTTGGACATGAGCTTACGCAAACAACTTTCGAGTCCAAAATGAATATAATGTCCTGCTTCGACTGATTTTCTTGGATTTCTTAAAAGAGTAGGAGTATCTGAAGGTAATTCTGGATGAAAGGTTTTCAGAATTTGAAGCAAATCGTTAGATGATGTATGAGTGATTTTAAGTCATCATAATTCACAATCGTCGTATATGTGATACCTAATGTCCCGTTTCACCCATTTTAAATGGTTGATGTTTGGAAATAAATTCGTAAAAAAATTCGTAAAAAAATTCAATATTCATGGAGAATAATTCGCTTTTAAGATTCAAGATTTCTACTCTTGAAGAGGAACTGAATAATAAAAATATAGAGATTGACAGCCTAAATAAACATGCGAACATCGTCATGTCAGTGGAATCGTGCAGTGTTGTTGAAGTTGAGGATACTGCAACTACTGGTCTCGCGAAGTCTACTGCACCGCAGGTCCCAGGAAAAATACGTCCGAGGCGAGAATTTCTGCCCCTTCGACTGAATCGTCGGTTGCCACTTCTGGTAAAAGAAATAATATCGGACTGATTTCTGAGCAGGCTGAAGTGGTGTCCCGAATAGTCAAAGAGAAGAACGAGATGGAATGGCATGATATCACCCGAAGGAAGTCGAATAGAAAACGTACTAGTATGCAGGTCATTGGGAGTAGTTTAATAGACTAAGTTTTCTCACTACGAATTTTTCTAATGTAAAATGCGAGAAACTTGTCTCAAGATATTCTGACAGTTACTGGTCGTTTAAAGTTCTTTTACGGAGCTCAGAGTATAAAAAAGCTATGGACGGATCCAATTGGCCAAAAAGGGCAAGTGTCCATCGTTTTTTCAGCCGAAACCTATGAAGGACCCTGCTTCGTCAATGGCTCAACACAATGTCTTTCCACTCGTATTAAGGAAAAATTTAAAATCATACAACTGAATGTACAGTGCGTTTCAAATAAGTTGGATGCACTTGAATTACTTGTAACTGAAGAAAAGCCTGATGTGATAAGTCTTGTTGAGCACTGGTGTAATCCCTATAATGTCAAAACTATGACTCTCCCTGGTTACATCCAAGCAGATTACTACTGCCGCCCCTTAAGAGTTCACGGGGGATCTATGATCTACATAAGACCTGGTCTATCTGTGAAGAGTCTGTGTGTGTCGCGTTTTTCCGAAGAAATGGAATGCGAAATTAGTGGAATCTTAGTGGCTACTCGTGATGTTAAAATAGCCATCTTAAGTGTTTATCGGCTTGGTTCTGGTGATTTCGAGATTTTTTTTGGACAGGATTTCGGTTGCTCTGAATCATTGCATCACTTCAGCTGATATGATTTTTTTATGTGGGGATTTGAACGTTGATTTTTTGAAAGTTGATTGTGCAAATCGTAAGTTGCTCGTCGATTTAATGAATTGTTTCAATATGAACGTTTCCTCAACTGATCCAACCAGGGTCTTCACGGATATCACTGGCCATACATCAATCTCCAAAGTTGATTACGTTTTAACAAATGCAAATTTACTAGATTGTAATGTTAAAGTTAATGAACGTTATATCAGTGATCACCGGGCTAATTTCACTCGACCTAAAAATCAATTGGGCCGTAAAAAATTCTAGTGTATCAAAGTTAGTTAGAAACTTGAGTCCTCGAAATCTAGAGGATTTAAAATTTTGTATTTCAAATTGTGATTTCCAGGAAATCTATAAATATCCACATGTTGACGAATGCTTTGAAGCGTTCATGAATTTGATTCAAAAATCTTTTGAAACTTGCTGTCCTCTCATAAGGAATGCCAACAATACCAATAATGGCAAAAAATGTATTTCTCCAGAAATTATCTCTGCAAAATGTGACTTGAAAAATCTTCATTGGTTACACATCAATATCAGAAGCGAATCTACTTATAATTTGTATAAAAGAGCTAAACATTCTTTTAATAATCTGATAAGAAATGCTAAATTAAATTAGTGCCGTAACCTATTGAAAAATCTACCAACAAAAATAGAACTGTGTGGAATCTGGTGAATACTGTGACAGGTCGAAAAAGTACTGAACAAAAATCTATAGCGCTTGTTGTAAACGGTGTTTTGTTTAATGAGGCCAGAACTGTGGCTGAGATGTTTGCCAACCATTTTACAACGGTTGCTGAGTCAAGCCTCAATCGTTACTATAATAATGCATTGTCCACTTCCTGTACCACTTCATGTATGCTGAATAATAACTTTTTCTTCCATCCAGTTTTGGAGCATGAGGTGGTTGATGTATTGTGATCTCTAAAAAATGATAATGGTTCATGTAGTGATTTCGTCTCTGCAAGAATCTTAAAGATGATACGTGCTGATATTAGTCGACAGTTGGCTTACTTGTTCAACAGATCAGTTACTACGAGTTTTTCCTGATGTCCTCAAGGGGGGCACTGTCATTCCTGTTCATAAAAAAGGTGATGTATTTGATATTGCTAATTACACTATTCAACAAGGGTTCTCCCACCTAAGAGATTTATATTTTTTTTGTTAGGTATTCCTCACCTTATTACAAAAATAATAGTACTTACGTTTGTTTAGCTCCCGTTATCAAAATAAAATATATGCGTGAATTGTCCATGTTCGCACTTCTGTACCCTACGATACTTTATAAAATAAACAAACTATTGAAACAAGTTCAGTTTCTGGCAGCATTGAATGACTTTGAAAAAGAAGCCTGGTTGTCCTTTGTAGAAGTGACCAAAAATTTTCTTGGCAATCACAAATCTCCGCAATATGTAAATATCGTCAAAACGATGTTACAGGCTCATCAAAAAATGGGATGCAACATGTCCCACCTAAGAGATTTATATTTTTTTGTTAGGTATTCCATACCTTATTACAAAAATAATAGTACTTACGTTTGTTTAGCTCCCGTTATCAAAATAAAAGACATGCGTGAATTGTCCATGTTCGCACTTCTGTACCCTACGATACTTTATAAAATAAACAAACTATTGAAACAAGTTCGGTTTCTGGCAGCATTGAATGACTTTGAAAAAGAAGCCTGGTTGTCCTTTGCAGAAGTGACCAAAAATTTTCTTGGCAATCACAAATCTCCGCAATATGTAAATATCGTCGAAACGATGTCACAGGCTCATCCAAAAATGGGATGCAACATGTCCTCAAAGCCCGTTTGCAACAGCCGAGAATTCTCTGGAGAATTCTCTACAAAATTCTCGCAAGAAAACGGCAGAGATTATTTTGTATGCAACTGAACAGAGAATTCTACCGAAAGTGCGTATGCAACGGTATATAATTCACGGCGCATGAATTTTCGAGCAAATTCTCTAGAGAATTCTCGGCTGTTGCAAACGGGCTTAAAAATGCACTTTTTGCAATCACATATTCATTTCTTTCCACAAAATATGGGAGCCGTAAGTGACGAGCATGGAGAGCGATTCCATCAAGACATCGCGTCATTCGAAAAACGCTACCAAGGCAAAGGGGAACCCTCTATGCTTGCTGATTATTGTTGGTCCATCGTTAGAGAAATACTGGAGTCGTCCTACAGCAGAGAAGACAAAAGATCTAAGCGATCGGAATCTTTTACACCATTGCAAATATTATAATGCATTGTTTTTGTTAAAAATCATGAATATAATTATTAAAAAACAACAAGAGCTAACTTCCACTTTTTATTTATCGTGCGTTTATACCTTGGCTACGAAGATTCAAAATATATATATTTTCCTTAGGTGGGAGAACAAAGCTATAATTTTGTCGATCAGTGTTATCGACCCATTTCCATTCTCAATTGTCTTTCCAAGCTGTTTGAACGATTGGTGTTCAATAGAATGATGAAATTCCTTGACAGATTTCAACTGCTTGCTGCTGCACGGCACGGTTTTAGATCAAGTCGTTCAAATCAAACTGGGGCTTTGGAATTTGTTGAATTTGTATATACCTGCCTCGATAATGACTCCTATGTTGCGGGATTGTTTTTTGATCTGTCTAAGACATTTGATAGTATTTCCTTTCAGTTCATATTGGACAAATGTTACAGTCTGGGATTCAGGGGAATATTTCATGATTTCGAAGTTATCTCGAAGGAAGAGTTGCATCTGTCAGAGTTCAAAATTGTTCATCCAGTAAACATAATCTGAAATTGGGGGTGCCTCAGGGCTTTGTCTTGGGACCGCTTTTGTTTTTTATATTTATCAATGATCTTCCTGAAAATTTGATGAAGTCGCTTAAAGTCCAATACTCGTACCAAGCTATCCAAAATACTAAGAGCAATCTTGTTTGCTGATGATTTCTCATTAGCAGTTACTGCGAATGCAATGGAAGAACTACAGAGGTTGTGCGATTTGTTGATTCATTGCTTTGTTGAATGGTGCCATGTTAATGCTTTCATGATCAATGTGAATAAGACTGAATGCATTTACTTCTCAATTTCCAAAAATGAAAGTGCCCTTGTAATTTGGCATTCAGATTCTGTCATAACATCAAAGGACTCCACGAAGTTCCTTGGTATCAATATCGATAGACATCTAAAGTGGGACGCACACATAGATGAAGTATGTAAAAAGCTCTACAGTTCTTACAATGCAATAAATCGAGTCAGATATTTGCTTTCCTTGAGTTCACTCATGAATGTTTACTATAGTTTAGTATGTAGGCAACTATCGTATAATATCTTGCTATGGGGAAATTCGACAGATGTTGCTAGAGTTTTTACCATTCAAAAAAGAATTCTGCGTATGGTATTCAATGTATCTCCACGATCCTCCTGTAGACCAATTTTCTTGGAAAATAGGATATTGACACTGGCTTCCATTTTCATTTTTAGATGTTTAGTTTTTGTTAAGGAAAATGAGAGTGGTCTTGCAAAACTCTCAAGCTTTCATTCCCATTGTGGGTTGAATAGTCTGTTGAGCTGGAACTATCGTTAGTTTTACCAGGGAAAAGGGAATTGAAATAAAATATTTCAAAAGAGAATATCACAGTTTTTATTCAACCCAACTTTATGAGGGTTGCCCTGAAGAGTAAAATATATGAAATGTCGTTTTAACAAAAACGAATTTGTTTCGCCCTAATGTGCGGTCACTGTTGACGTCCGGAATGCAGGCTCGGGATGCAGGTCAAGTGTCGCCCTGATAATTGTTAACAGATGTGTTGGGACCGCAGGTCTTCGAGTAGCTGGAGTGGTTTTGAGAAAAACCTTTTGTGTGCAGGCTTGGAATGCGGAAACGATATGCGTAATTATCTTAGCTGGTGGTCGTCTGTCTCGATCGCTGAGTGTGAATGTGACTGAATGAATGATCTTTGCTTTCCATATGGGTTCTTTTTATACCATTTTCGGAACATTTTCTCTGCACCAATGAAATTGTACGACGAAGGAGGAGTGGTTTCCTATGTTTCTCCGTTTTGATTTTCTCGTCGAATTTGTTGTAGGAATTCGGCATGTGAATTTATTTTCGAGGAAATTATAACATTTCCTACACCATAATAGGGTACTCTAACGATTTGTCAAAATCAGCTGACCGTTCATTGCCGTGGGGCACACAAAGCTTTTTAGTATCAGTGTAAAGAGGCATTTCTTAGAAAGTTATAGTCTAATCACTCTAATCAATCATCGGGAAGAACATTTTTTCCAAAGACATCCACAAAACACAATACTCGACCAAAACAGCATGCGAATCAATGGAAGGAAAAGCTTGTGTGCCCCACGACAGCGAACGCTGTCGACGATTTTGACAAATCGTTAGAGTTCCCTATACTAGAAAAAAGGGAATATTGTCAATTCCTAAACATAGGACTTCAAAATTTGAAATGTCACCTAAGTATCAGTGTACTAAGATATTCAACCATCTTCCTAGTAATATTAAGTCACTCAATATATTTAATTTCAAGAAAGTTGTTAAGTCTTTACTTCTACAGAAATGTTTTTATAGTGTTAATGAGTACTATAATGATAATTTAGAAATTGTCTAAATTATATTGTATTTATGACTTGTCCTAAACATACCTTGTTATGTCTGAAAGGATTAATAAATAATTTATTATGACTTTAGCCTTGCGGCTTTCACACTCCACTCCAGAGGAAAATTCACTTATCCCAGATATCTCAGATATCAAAAGGATTAAGCTCTGTTGGAGCCCTTTCCAGGTTTTCGGGCTCGTGGTGGTGGTCCGGTCCAGGTCGCTCCTCGCTTCCCTGATGTAGCTTGGATTCCTGCTCCACCCGCACTTCCTGTCGGAGCAGACGGTGTTCCTCTGCATTCCCCATGTAGGGGAGAGTTCCTTTGAATTGGACGGCCCATGAACCGGACGCTATAGTTTTTTAAAACACTCGATAGTGATTTGGCATCCTTTACGTAAATCCCATTTTCGCAACAAGGCGCGAGCCACAGGGTCAGCCATTTTACAAGACATCTCGATCGATGCTGCGAAAATGGGATAAATCCCATTTTCCCCTTACGTAAACGTAAGCGATGCTAAATTGCTATCGAGTGTAGTAGAAAACTGTAGCGTCCGGTTCATCGGCTGTCCAGTTCAAAGGAACTCTCCCCTACTTGCGTACAGTTTTCGCCGTTCCGAGCAGTACCGCCTTCTGCATGACTCTTTATTTATTTTCGTCCAACTGAAGTTTCCTCAAGTTCTCTAGTAGTTTCTTCGGTATCAGGCCTGTAGATGAAATGACAATTGGGATGGTCTTGATATCTTTCAGCTTCCACTGTCTTCTGGTTTGTTCCTCGAGATCTCTGTATTTTGTAATTTTTTCAGTGTGTCTATCTAGAAGATTGTTATTATTTGGAATTGCCACGTCGATGAATTCATTCATTCATTGCTGTATCCCGTTACCGGGAATAAATCTACAAAAAGAAGAAGACAAAAAAAAAAAAAAAAAATTGCAGTACCGCCTTCTGCATGACTCTTTATTTATTTTCGTCCAACTGAAGTCTCCTCAAGTTCTCTAGTAGTTTCTATCAGGCCTGTAGATGAAATGACAATAGGGATGGTCTTTATATCTTTCAGCTTCCACTGTCTTCTGGTTTGTTCCTCGAGATCTCTGTATTTTGAAATTTTTTCAGTGTGCCTATCTAGGAGATTGTTATTATTTGGAATTGCCACGTCGATTAATAGTGCTCTGTCCTCATCCTTATTGAGCAATATGAGGTCTGGTCTATTGTACCGATATATAACTAGCAGACTAGTCGATTCAGAATCACAATTGAGATTTAATATCATTGTACTAATCAAATGGTGGAATAATAAACTGTGACCGGCCAGTGTTATCTCTTCCACCTTACCACCCCCTGAACGACATATCATCGAAAGTGCTCACAGTTGTGTTCAATCATGAATTTTCTGAGATTGATAAGGGCTTAACAAAAGAAAAGTGGATTTGTGTCTCATGCTCAGAACGAGAATTTCTCTTATGAGAGGATGACGAGGATGGTACGTTGAGGCTGTTGTTAAAATCTGTGGAACTCTTGAAATACAAATACGAGAAGAAGATATAAATTGTAAGATTTTATCTAACTTATCTTTTGATAAATGCACAGTTATTGAGTTGATCATAGGCACAGGCAATGGAAGAAGTGTGAAAATATTGGCTTTGTATAGGTCACCGTCGCTGAGTGGAGCTGAGTTCATTGAAAATTTATATACATATTTGTCTGCAGCGCAAAATAAGTATGATTTAGAAATTATTGTGGGAGACATCAACATCGATATTTTGGATAGTAACGCGGAAAATTATGTGTAGGTACCTGAATGTGATGAGCGAGTTCAATTTTGTTTCCATGATAAATTGTTACAACAGAATTCAGGGTTCGGCCAAATCATGTATTGACCACATTTTTATCAGGGCCAAAAGTAATGTTTTCGACAACTGTAGTGGCTTTGTTTTGGATACGCTTATAACAGACCACAGGGCAACAATCCTGAGTTCCGATGTGTCTCACGATTCTATGGATCATTTGATAAATTGCACTTATAAAAAAATTGACCATGTAAATCTGAAGACATGTCTGACTTTTGGTATTGAAGCACACATTACAACATCGACGGGGTACAACAGGCAACCTCTAATTTTTTAGAAATTTTGAATAGGCTTATTTCGGAGAACACATCTCTGATTAACTTGAAGATCAAGTATATAAGGAAAAAAGAATGGATAACACAGGGTATTATAAATTCAATAAATACCAGGTGTAGTATATTTCCATGGTGGAAGAAAACACCTGGTATATTTCCCTCCCACTTATATTGCTGCCGCGAAGATCGCCCGAGGTCAACAGGAGAGCAGTTGCATTTTTGCCAAGCAAGCGGGATGTACCAGGACGCGCAATATACGTACGACACGTATTAGCACCCGAATTAGCTTATAGTATATACCTATTATATACAAACACATATAGTATAGGTTAAATAAACATTGCCTAAACAAAGTGTATCATTACATTGTGAAGACTACCTCGTAATCTTACATTGGCGACGACGGGTAAAGATTAGAACTGAACTTTCTTTCGAATTATGGAGTGTGCAATATCGGACAGCGATAGTGAAGTGTATAAAAAGTTTCGTTTTGACAAATTTGAACCTGTAATGGAATAGTGGGACTATTATCTACAACGATTTGGACTGGAACTAGAAATGAATGGATTAATGGCAGCAGGGAAAGCTGAAATAAGACGTAATTTGCTACAATCGAGGGTGGGACCGCATGGGTCTAAAATTCTATCGAACTTTGTTAAGCCTGCTAAGTTACCAACAAAAACTTATAAAGAACATTTTTGCTGAAAGAATAAACTTTGCCGGTTGTTTCCGTAATGATAGTGAAACCATAACCGAATATTCTTACCGTTTACGAGCTTTAGCAGGTGATTGCGGATTCGGCAGGCTTAGATGAAAGGCTTCGCGATCAGCTAATATTTGGAATAAACGATTGTGTGTGGCAAGAGAAAATTAAGCTTCGATTCAATCTAAACGCTTGAATAGATGGCAGCTGATTGCTCATAAAACGGACAGTTGTGTAAATCGCGTAAATAAAGGTGGCAAATATAAAAAGGAAAAGACATTTTCAACAGGTGAGAGATCTAAGTTAATAGAGTTAAATCCTTATACAGACTGCCTTTTTTGTGGTGATTCTAAACATCGACGAGGGAATTTCCCAGCGTATGGAAAGACTTGTAGCAGTTGTGGTGAAAAAAATCATTTTGTCCACGACTACCCTATAATCCGTACCTTACATATGAGCTTTCAGAAGCATTATAATAGATATATTACAACCCGTGTATCATAGGTGTTGAATAATGAACCATTATTCAACAGGTTGAAGTCTATCAAACGATTTGAAATAAATGCTATAAAATGTTTCATCCAATAAATCTCGTTGGGGAATCGAACTCGGGACCACCGTGTGGAAGGCAAGGACTTTCACGCCACACAGACCTGGCGATGTGGGACTTTACCGAATAGATCCATATTAAGATGTCTAAAACTCTGGTGTATTCACTGATTCGATTTTGTTTTTAATTTCGTGGGGATATCGGATCAGTTTCATTTTTCCCAATGTAGGTAGCGCTGTTCAGAATTTGACAGAGCATTGTCAACTGATATTTGAAAATTATTTGAATATTTTCGTACGACTTATGAATATGTTGTATTTATAAGCGATTTTTGGTGTGTGAAAATGTATTAGTTTCAAGAAAGGGATGTAGAACATTCATTTACTCAACAATACAATCAAGAACTACAGCTAAGAATTCGATGTTGTTGGAATTTGAGGCAGAACCAAATCAGATGAATGAACATTCGGGGCGGATATAGCTAGGTTTATGGCAACTTCAGCAATATTTCAAAGAAACTGTATTGGAAATACCTAATGTGAATTGCGGGCATGTATTGAGAAACAGAAATACATAAATCTATTCTAGTCTGTTCTTCAAATATTCTTCATGAGTAGATATAGTGAAAATTTCCTTTCCGTCAACTGAATATATTGGACATTTGACCAATCAACTGTGTTTCATTAAAATCATATTGAATTACCCCCCTCATGAATTCAATTTGTGAAACGGAAATTATCTTGAAGAAAAATAGTAAATACTCCTTCGAACCCTCATTCAATAGTGTTGAAATATTGACAGATTTGTTTTTGCAACAGCTGACAAAATGAGCCAGTTCATATTTTGAATTCGTTGATCGATGTTCGATATCAACGCAAAACAAAATAAAACGGCAGAGTATCATTGGACTTCCTTTGGTAGAACAAGGATAGAACGAAGCAAATGACATGGTGGCGCCGCCACGAAACTGATCCCATATCCCCGATTTTCTGAAATGTTGATGCTTGCAAAAAGTGACAAGTGCACACACCAGTGTTTTAGACATCTTAATCCATATGATGTGTTTTCTATGATGTTTCATATTCGATTTAGTTTGACAGATTGAAAAATATTTGAAACGTCTGTTTGAAAAAAATTGCGTCTCATAAATTGTAATTGTTCTTGAATTCATCATGGACATCGAAAGTGATGAAAAATGTTGTGTACTTCACCGGAAATAAGAGATGTTGCAAAAATTACAACATTGAATCTATTGCCGGAAAAATCAAGAAATCTCTACCTAAAAGTGTTTAACAATTTCATGGATTGAAGAGCAGCGAATAAAATCCAATCATTTTTTGAGGCAGTTTTATTGGCATATTTCTCGAAATTATCAGCTAACCATCAACATTATGGTCCCATTATTCTATTCTATAAATGAATGCATCGATATCGAAAGTTATAAAAAACTGCGTTCACTTTTGAAAAGGAAATTAGAAGGTTCTCGGCCGAAAAAAGCTAGTGTTTTCTTGCTAAAAAGAAAAAAATTATTTCTGAGGCATGTGTTGAAAAGTATCTTGCAATGAAGGTAAAAAACTGGCCCTATTGAAGGATGTTGAAGTATATTTTATTCAGAATAAAGTTTTACAATATTATAATTGACAAATTGATTGACACCTTATTTTTTTATTGACAAGTCCTATGTATTTTGATATTAAATGAAATATACAATTATCATAGAACCAAAATAAACGAATGCTTGCTGAAAAACCTTTCCAGCTTCAACACCTTCCCTCATTGGGATATTTTGGTTAATCCCATTTTCTTTGTGAGAGTATGCAGTCTTGGTTTGAACAGAGGTTTTGTCATTAAGTCTGCCAGTTGGTCCTCTGTTGAAACTTTTTCAACTTTCAACTCTCCATCTAGAACAAGTTCACGCACAAAGAAATGTCTTATGTGTATATGTTTAGTGCGTCTGTGGAATTCTGGGTTTTGGCTCAGTCTAATAGCAGCTTCGTTGTCCACCATCAATGTTGGAACTGACTGAACACTGAGTATTTCCTTAAATAAACGCTTTAGCCATTCCATTTCTCGTGCAGCTTCACTAGCAGCCACTATTTCTGCCTCTGTTGAGGAAATTGCTACAGATGTTTGACGTTGACTAAATCTTTCATGATATAACTGTAAAACATTATCATTATTAACTAAATTAATTTCTTTGGAATTTTCTGGCTTTAAAGACTTCATTTTAAGTTTATACAATCCTCCTGAACAATTTCTTGATCCAACAAGTATTACTTCTCCAGATAACTTGAAATAACATTCTTCTGTTGTTGAAACGAATTCACTGTTTGGATTCTTATCTTGTGCTGACAATGTTGAAAATAAGTTTTTCTTGATACTCGGAACATACCACACTTCAGTCAGAGGAAAAACTTGTATTCTTCCGTTTACGTTTGTTTTCACTCTAACTGTACCTTTTCCTAATGCTGGTACTGACTCTCCATTTGCTGTTGTTATTTGATGATGATTGTTAAATGGTAAATAGCTCTCAAAAACGTCACTTTGATTGGTAATGTGATTGGTTGCGCCATTATCCACGTACCAATTTTCTTTATCATTTTCACACAACAATACAACTTTTGAAACGGCTAATAATGAAACTTTGTTCTTTGCATCACTAGCTCTATCAGTTTTGTCAGGTTTTGGTGGCTTGCCATCTGCCTTCCATTTCAGGCACTGCTTTATTTTATGTCCTCGTGATTTACAGTATTTACAAAACAAATTACTCCTTTTGTTTGCTGTATACAATACTTCCTGTTTAGTCTCGTTTCTGCTTGATAATGCTTTTTCATAAGCACACAATTGATTCGTCAAATTATCTATTGTTCTATCTTTGATTGATACGAGCATCCAACTTGACTTGAACGAGAAATAATCTGAAGGTAGAGTTTCTAATATTTTACAAATAAGCAAAATTTCAGGTAAATCACACTGACACGCATTTCCAGCACTAACTCCCAGCGAGCACAAAAACATCTCAGAGATGTTAAAAGTAAGAGATTTCGAGACATTGAACATCCACTGCGATGTTCTGTTTATACATGAATAGAACTTTTATAGAACAGCCAATGTCCGCCGCAGGCGGCTATTATATGGATGTCCCTGGGATGTCACAAAAAGAACTACTCAGAAGTTTTTTTGATAGCCTTTTCATGTACACAATAGAACATTTCTAAAGCGCTTTGCGCACACGAAATCGCTGTTTGTAAGACTTTATATGAAATTCTGTTGTGAGGCCTTTTTTCTTTCATTTGAATGTTTGAGGATACCACATTCTATTTTAAATGAACTACAAAGTTTTTAAATGAAATACAGAATACTATATAAGAATAAAAATATTTTAATGATACTTCAACAGGTACAAAAGGAAAAGAAATCACATTTCACATAAAAAATTGAACAAAAAAAAACAATTGATAAATATTATACTACAGAAAGGGAGAATAAACAAAAAAATATATCACATTCAAAAAAAAAAACCAAAAATACCCAAAAAGAAATATCACATTTAACATAAAAAAAACAGAAATAATAGAAAACAAACTGATTATAATTTTAGATGTACCGAAAGGGAAAAAAATTTATGAAAAATTTATTTTCCCTTCATTTTATCGTCCCTCCTTCTCTGCCTAATATGCCTAAACCAATCTTTGGCATAGAGTTCGAATACTTTCCTAGTGATTTGGAATTTTTTATGGAACACATCTACAAAATGAAAACAATTCAAACAATTAATTCACAAAATATATGAAGGTTAAGATGATTTTTTCCAATTAAAATAACAGAGAAAATAGCTGCATGAAAGGATCTGGAAGATTTGAGTTGTATATAGCTCCTGACCAGGTTGATTTGCGAAACGATTTTATTTATTTAATTATTTGTACTGGTATTTAAAGATGGAACAATTTAAAGGAGTTTTCAAAAACAAGAACTTTTCTGGGACAATTTGAATTATTTTTTGATTCACAAGTGATGAATGATTATTATCATCGTCGGAAGAGTAATCTTACAAAATATTCTGGGAATTATCAACGGCAGAGATAGATTATCGAAATATGTTGAAATCCTCGATGATATGGCTTCAAACATTATAAAGTTATTTCTTGAATAATTATAATAACCTTCCATATACCATTCGATTATTCCAACCAAAATACAATGATCTCTTATACCTAGTCCCAAATACACAAATAATATTAACCACGCAGCGTGGATTCTTTTGAGGTTATATGTATGTTTCTGGACATTATACTATACATTTAATTCATGTAATACTTACTTATTAATTGGTTATATTTGGTTACTATGAAGAGATCGATCCTAAATTCACAATCAAAACCAACACAGAAGTAGTTAATATTATACAAATCACCAATCAACTCTCAACTCCGAACAGTCCACAGTCCAAACTACGAAGAAAGTGGAAATGGCGGCAAAATGAAATAGGTGAATTGTATATTGTTTGTTTGGAATAAACCTCCCAAGGCAAACTATGCGACGCCAAGAGAAGATATCCACACGTTTACATTATTTTCAACACGACAGTACCTCTCAGTAGGTAGACGAAGAAATGCCACAGATGGCACAGAACAGAACAAATAAAGATTTCCAATAGCCTTTGGAGACCTCTTTGGGAAGTGCATATTACGTTTCAAAGAAACATCCTCATGCCAACATTTTCGAAACATCCCAAAACATCCCAGGGATGTTTGTGCTCGCTGGGCTTTGTCCTTCGAAATTTCTTTTTTAAGTTTATCCCAAAGATTCTTTAGTTTCGATGTATGTGTTGCTATATCATCATCTGCTTGTCTTTCATAGCTAAAGAATTGCATGCACAGGTCATATGTTTTGTCCTCAACATTGCCATCATAAAGTCTATGCAATTCCAGCCAAATTTCTCTAGCGGATGTGAAACGCATTACTTTTTCTAAAGTTTCTTGTGTCATGTTCAGAGTTAGAACTAATAGAGCATTAGTATCGGCCTGATTGAAACCAGATAAGTCTTTCTCATACCTCTGTTTGTCATCAGTTGTAGCATCTTCTGGTAAGGATTTAAGGGCTTCCAATTTTCCTTCGATAACTTCTAAACCACCTTTAATTCCTCTTAACAAAATGCACAATTTATATTTCCAGGTTGACCAGTTTGACTTTCCCTCAAGCAAACCAATTTGTACTTTACTTGCATCCATTTTCTCAGTTTAACTCTTTTGCAATTTATAACTTCACTTTTATTCTGTTTCTTAACCACGCTCTGCTACCATGTTGAAGTATATTTTATTCAGAATAAAGTTTTACAATATTATAATTGACAAATTGATTGACACCTTATTTTTTTATTGACAAGTCCTATGTATTTTGATATTAAATGAAATATACAATTATCATAGAACCAAAATAAACGAATGCTTGCTGAAAAACCTTTCCAGCTTCAACAAAGGAGTCGTTCGATTTATATTCATGAAATATCATTCTTTTTATTAGGTTACAATGATAATGGGTGTTATGGGTGCATGCCGAGCAAATGAATTGTATAACATGAAAATACAAGACATTGGATCAGCTGTCTTGGTAAACGTGCCCAATACCACAGCAAAAATCAGTAAAAAATTCACTATAAATGAGGATTTTTACCGGATTTGTAAAAAATACATAGAACTGCATCCAGCACATGTAACTTCTAATTATTTTTTTCTGAACTATCAAAATGGAAAATGCACTTCACAAAGGATTGATATAAACAAATTCACGATAATGGGAAAGCAAATAGCTGAGTTTCTGAAGCTGCTAAATTGCAATGAATATTATGAACATAGCTTCCGCAGATCTTCGGCAACCATACTCGTCGATGCTGGTGGAGACATAAGAACACTGAAGCGACACGGGGGCTGGAAATCCACGATGGTTGCCGAAGGATACATAGAAGATTCAATGAAGAACAAATTAGACACAGCTCAGAAAATATCAACCTCGATACAAGAAGAAACAACTGAATTCCAAATTGGAAATCTAAAGCAAATAGGAACGACCGACCAAAGCATTGATTTATCTATAAATTCAATGCCTTCCTTTATTTTCAATAATTGTTCTTTTAATATTTGTTATGACTCCTGAACGTAAAATGAAAACACTTCCAATGCGAGTTTGAGTAACTTATTAACAAATTCAATTAACGTCAAACTTTTACAATTAATCCTTTCAAAAACTAAACTCTAATGTCATCCGCCAAGGAACTAATGTTTTTCGACCATAGACACCTAATCATCACGAGACACCGTTTTCCACATTCTCTCCTTTCTTTTCAATTTTCAAAGGTGTAACCTTTGGGTGGTAATTGATCCTTTATAGTCCTGCCAAACATGAGTTTTCAGGGTGATTTTCCCGATGTACCATGAGGCGTAACATTGCACATCAGAATGAATTTCTGTATTTCCTTTTTATAGTCAGGACTATTCGCATAGGATATCTGAAGTCGTTTCAAAATGGATAGATTCATATTCTCTACTTGACCATTTGCTTGTGGCCAATACGACGTAGTTTTTATCAATCTAATATATTGATAGGAACACAGAGACCATTGTTATATCGAGCAAAAACCATAAGAGAAAACCATGGATTACTGAGGGAATTTTAAACTCAATAAAACACAGAGATGCAATGAAGAAAAGACTTATTCATAACTCTTCGAATGACGCTTCAGAAATACTTGAATACAAACGTTTTAGAAATCTCTTGAATAAGGTTATAAAGTCAGCAAAAAATGAATATTATTAATATAGAATTATTGAATCAAAAAATAACTATAAACAAATCTGGGATTTAATTAATGATGCAACTAACTCACCAAAAAAGGAAAAAATTCGAAATTTCAATTTGAAAGTAAATCACTCCCACATAACAGATGAAAGAGAGGTACGTAATGAATTCAATGACTTCTTTATCAACATAGGTAAGACAATAAAATCTGGTTTAATGGGGAATTCGGGCATTCAGTATAGAAAAAAAAAGAAGGTGAACTCGTTCTTTTTGAGCCCGGTTACTCGTAATGAATTAATTATACACATCAATACGTTGAAAAATCACTCGGCCCCAGGAAAAGACGGAATTACATCAATGATGATTAAAAACATCCATAACAGCATTTTAGAACCTCTGCTTCATATAATAAATTTATCTTTTGCTACTTCAACAATTCCATGTGGCTGGAAGACATCACTTGTCACCCCTGTGTTCAAATCGGGAAGTAAATGTGTGAGTTGAATAACTATCGTCCAATATCAGTCATCTCTTGCTTCGCGAAAGTTTTCGAAAAATGCTTAAAAGAAAAAATCACGAATTTTCTGGAGGGCAACGACTTACTTTATAACAAACAGTTTGGTTTCCGAAAGGGTAGAAATACGGAGGATGCGATATTAGAACTTGTAAGTGAAATACATTCCAATTTAAGAAATGAGAAAAAAAATCTGGCAGTATTCGTTGATCTAACTAAGGCTTTCGATACAGTCTCACATGAGTTGCTTTTCGACAGACTTGAGGAAGTAGGAATAAGGGGAGGGCCACTGAATTTACTAATTAACTATTTATCAGAAAGGAGTCAGTGTGTTAAAATTAATGATGTAATTAGTGAAATGCAGATAATAAATACAGGTGTGCCTCAAGGTACAGTTCTGGGCCCCCTCCTCTTCCTTATCTATATAAATAACATAGGTGAAATCTTCGAAGAAATTCGTGTTATATTCTTGGGACGAGGTCTATGAGCGGGCAGAGAGGGGTGTCAGTGCAGTCTACACGTGGTTGAGTGATGGCCTCCTGGCCTTAAACTTTACCAAGACCTTTTTTATGACTTTCAGTGCTACAATGGCTGATCAGCCATCACAAACCATTATAAAAATTCATAATCTTCTTTGTACACACAGCACATGCAATTGCCCACAAATCAAAAGAGTAGACAAAATGAAATATCTAGGTATATTTCTTGATCAAAATCTCAGATGGGACGAACACCTTGCCTTTTTGAATAAAAAAATCAGAAATATTTTTTATGAATTCTATCAATTGCGCGAAATATTAAATAATGAGATGCTCAAAATCGTGTATTATTCATTGGTCGAATCAAATTTGAGGTATTGCATTGCCGTATGGGGGGGAGCCTACAATAATGTTTTTAGAAGAGTAATGACCTGCCGAAACTTGATATTGAAAATCATATGCAGAAAACCGTTCAACTACACTTCGATCAACCTTTATGAGAACTGTAATATACTGAGAGTAAGAAATTTATATGTGCACGTCGTTTTGGATTACATAACTAAAGGTCAAAGCCTATATGTAAATCGATTTTACAACACGAGACATGCTTGTCAAAAAAACTTGCCGGTGCCTTTGATGCCATCTGATCTATGTCAGAGATTTTTGACTTATTTGGGTCCTAAATTATTTAATGAACTACCAAGTAGGATAAAGAATCGGTATGACTCAAAAGAATTCAAAATCATTACCAAAAAGTTTTTACTTCAGAACCAGGAATACTTCAGCGATTTCTTTTGATTTTTGTTGTTAAGATTGTACTTGTTTTTGCTCGCCCGCTGTGCTCTCTTCGCTCTCATTGTTGCTTCATTTTTTTTTCTTCATTTTGCGTTCATGGGTGGAGGTTTTTAGGGAACTTCATATCAGCACACAAGATTAGCATCTTAGGCTGGGTGAATTCCTTCATTTTACAGAGTGGAAAAAGAAAATAATGTTTGTTAATGAGTACTTTGTTAGTAGTGAGTATAACTGCCTGTAAAACTATCTGATTCATTTAACTTGTTAATAAAGTTTGATTTGATTTGATTTGAATCTATATCATTATGGTCACAAAATTCTTTGAATTCTTTGCTAATGAACTGTCTCCCGTTATCTGTCTTTATGCTCTTGGGGTACCCTAGTCTCGAGAAAACATCCGAGATATGATCAATGATTATCGAAGAAGTTGTTGTTCTAAGAAATTTCATTTCCTGATACCTGGAATAATAATCGATTATTACTAGGATCATGTCTTGGTTTGGAAACGGTCCCATCAAATCCATTGCTTGACACTGCCAAGGTCCAGAAAATCTATGGCTCGACATCGGTGGGGGTCTGTTCGGTTGAGACTCAGTAAGCAGTCAGGGCAAGATTTCACAAAATTTTCTGCTTCTTTGTCGATACCAGGCCATCAAACTTTTGCTCTAAGACGTCTTTTCATTACAGTTTCACCTGGATGACCTTCATGTGTTAATTCGAGGACATGTTTCCTGAGTGACTGAGGAATAATAATTTGGTTTCTTCTTAGAACTATGGGACCCAGTGATGACAGTTCGGTTCTGAAGGGAAAATATATGTTTTTAGAATTTGTCCTCCATATATCATTTTTCAATATTTCTACCACTTCAGAGAGATCAAGGTCTATCTGTATTTTTTTTATAACTTCAAAAATTCCAATTACCCTGGGAGTATTCCATTCCACTATGGAGAAAACATGTTGTTCGTTTGCTTCATCGAAAGAGGGTTCCTCAGGTGTTGGACACACTCTAGAGATAGAATCTGCGATATTTTCTTTACCAGGTTTGTAAATCATTTTAAATTTGAAGGACTGCAATCTAAGGACCCATCTCTCGATACGAGCAGGTGGTTTCTATGTTGGCTTGAATATTGCTTCTCAACTGACCAAACTAAAACTAAGCTTTCTTTTTCGGTTTGCGAATATCTCCGTTCAACGTCAGATAAACTTTTACTAGCGAACGATATAACTCTCGGATTTCCTTGATCATCGAACTGCAAAACAACTGCTCCTAGAGCTACAGGACTTGCATCAGCTATCAAACGGGTCTTTCTTCTCTGATCGAATTAAGCTAACGTCGGTACTTTTACTAAGGCGTTCTTCAGACGATCGAAGTTTTGTTGATGTTCTTTGGTCCATTCAAATTTGCTTTCCCTCTTAACTAATTTTCTTAAGGGTTCTGTGATCGTTCCGAGATCAGGAATAAATTTGCCTAAATATGTGATCAAACCTAGAAAACTTCGAACCTCCTCTTTTGACGACGGTGGACGAAAATTTTTGCTTTGAATTTTATCTTGCCCTGCATCTATTCCTTTATTTGACAACTTATGGCCCAGAAAATCAAGTTCTTGTACTTTAGTCAAACACTTGGACATATTCAATTGTACATTATTTCTTTTCAAAATCTTAAACACATCTTCTAGGCATTGATCACGCTCAGTTTCATCAATTCCGAATACTATTATATCGACTAAGTAGTAGGGGCAATTTTTACAAGGCGATGATATACCTTCAAAAATACGTTTGAATATTTCTGAGGTAGAGTTCACTCCGAACATCAACTTTTCATAACGGAACATACCTAACTACACATCACTAAGATATTATTCCCCGTCGAGATGTCATCGTGTGAAGATGTGCCATATGACCGCTCAGCGAGTCCGAGTGTTTCGGAAAATTCAGATAGAATTTGCAGTTGTTGCAATCGAAAAGTGGGTGAATCCTACACCAAATGTTCCAAGTGCGATGAAATATTTCATCCCTCATGTTTAGTAAAAGCAGCCAAGAGGAAGAATGCTACTTGCCGCCACGTAGCATCTGAAGGAGGTCAATCTTATGACGAAACTATTTTTAAGACGGAAAACAAGATACTTCGTATTGAAATTGAGTACTTGAAGTCACTTCTGGAAGAAACGAAAAGTAAGAATTCGATTTTGGTCGAGAATAATAGTCTTTTAAGGGATAAGATCTCCAGTCTTGAACAACAATTAAAATCATGTAAAAACATCCCAAAAAAAGTTGTCAACACATTTGCTCAAGATAAGGCAGCAGACCCCGCCAATGGTTCAGCCAGTACGTCTGTGGACAATGCATACTGTTCTATGGTGAAGGCAAATTCCAGTAAAGCGCAGTCGCGTGCTCTCCAACCGCAAGTGTCATTCGAGCATCCGCATCCGCGAATAGTTGTAAACAATCCTGAAAACCAAGAGTCTGAACTAACTATTAGAAGCAACGATTTCTCATTATTGAACTCCATTATGAAAGACACTGATAACAATCTGGAATGGTCTACAGTTGAAAGAAAGAAAGGAAAACGAGAATCAAGAAATAGCAAGAAAATATGTTATGGAACTAAAACTAACTGTGAAGATAATATAATCAAGGGTGCCATCCGTAGACGGTGGATTTATGTTGGGAAAATCGCAGGAAAACAGGTCTCGGAGCAGGATATACGGTCTTTCTTGGGAGATATTGATGATAACGAACTTATACTTGTGAAAAAACTCAACACTATTGGGCAAAACTCCGCTTTTAGCATTCGCTTACCAGGCGACACAGCTTATAATAAGATTTTTTGCGAGACTTTCTGGCCTGAAGGTGTCGTTCTTAGGGATTTCTCTTTCGACCGAAATTTTTTTCGGAAGAGCAGAATGAACCAGAACAGCTAAATTCATCTATCAAATTTGGTAAGTCCAAACCCACCAGGGACTTTAGCCTTGTTCACCAGAATGTTCAGTCTTTGGGTACAGCTATGAACGGCCTACAGCTAATGGCTCAAGAGGAAAACTCAGACGTAATAGCTATTACAGAACACTGGAAGTCCAAGGATGAACTTCCTGTCTACAAGATAATCGGATACAAGTTAGTTTCAAGTTTCTGCCGTTCAAGAGGGAGACATGGTGGATGTGCAATCTACATCAGAGAAGAACTGAAATTCACTGAAAGGTCGGACTACAATCTTATTAGTATACCAAATGTCATTGAGTGTTCTTCAGCTCAAATTCATTCAAATAATCATAAAATACTGATTATATGTGTTTATAGGCCTAATTCCCAACCTTTGGCAGATGTGGATCTGTTCTTAGAGAAACTTAAGACTATTCTAGAGAAATGTACACTTGAGAGAGCTCCTTTCATTTTGGTGGGAGATTTCAACCTGGACATCCTGTCAGGATCTCATGACAGTGTTGGGTTTATATCACTCCTGGAGAGTTTCAACTTGGAACCCTTGATTCGTCAGCCCACACGACCATCATCGGGAACCTGTCTGGATAATGTTATAACCCCCCTGGTGGGGCAAGCTAAGGTGATCGAACATCATATATGTGACCATTCCGCTCTGAAATTCACTTCCAACCTCAATTTCACTACTGATCGCAGAATAAAGTCGGTCAAGAGGAGAATAATAAATGATGAGTCCACCGATATCTTCCTCCAAGAGCTGTCTCTGTTGAGTTGGGATGACATCTTTGTAAATTCATCTGACCCTAACCATCTTTGGAATATATTCCATAGCCGATTTTTTCAGACATTTGATAGATGTTTTCCTAAGGTAACCATTCATCCTTCAACATCCAGGAATAACTTCAAGCTAACACCTGAACTAATAAACATGAAAAAATATCTCGACTTATTATACATACTTTCTTTCTCTAGATCTGAATTGAAAGACACGTATAAGTCAGTGAAGAAACATTATGATAGTCTCTTGTCGAGGGCGAGGAGGGACCACTTCAGTTACTTCATAAGAAACTCTGAAAACAAGTCAAAAGCCTCCTGGAAGGTGATAAATTCTCTTACAAAAAGTAAGACTTCTCCGGCTTCTTCTTGTGATCTGGACGATTCTTCCTTGTGTCCGAATGAGTTCAATAATTTCTTTGTTGATTTTCCTACTGCGCTGACTGAATGTCTGGAGAGAGGTTCTAGCACAGAGCGGGACAGACTTGATAAATCCTTCTATATGTTTGATGTTACACATGATGAAGTTCGGAAAACAGTTAAAGCTCTAAAAAATAAACTTTCATGTGGCTATGACGAGATACCAATCAAGATACTCAAATTATCGATTGAATTCATTATTGCACCCCTTTGTTTTATAGTTAACCGCTCATTCAAAGAGGGAATTTTTCCTGACCAACTCAAGATTGCTATTGTGAAACCCTTGTATAAAAGGGGTCCTGTTGATGATCCCAATAGCTATAGGCCTATCAGCATTCTGTCTGCTTTTTCCAAGGTCTTCGAAAAAATATTGTCCAACAGATTACTGAATTTTTTCTATAAATTTGATGTGATTTCAGCTTGTCAGCATGGATTTGTGAGAAACAGAAGCATTGAAACTGCTACTTATGAGCTTATTAATGAAGTCTTAGTTTCCCTTGAGAGTGCCCACACAGCATGGAATATTGCAGTGAAAAATTTCAAAATATTCTCAAGAAAGATTTCTTTGAAATATTTATGAAAGGTTTCGAAAATATTTACGGCAAGAAAGTTTTCGCAAGATTGGCAGAATATTTCCATGATATGTAATAAATGTTTCATGAAATATGACTTCATAAGATTCATTAATATTTCATGAAATATTCTACGAAATTTTTATGACAGATTTTGCAATATTTCAGGAAAATAAATATCCATAGGAATTAGAATATTTGTGAGAAATATTTCTTAAATTTTTCAAAAAATATTTGCAGGAATATAAACTAAATATTTCTAATTCGTCTACATAATACATTGAAAAAAACCTTAAAGTAATATTTCAGTGGAAGATTTTCGATGAAAAGCTGAAAGTGTAAAAATTATATCAATTTTCATTCCCGAAATCTTACTGAATGCTCTTTGAAAGATTGGCTGGCCAATAATTTGTATAAAGATCGCCAATATGTATGAAATATTTCGTCTTCCAAAGTACCTATAATGCAACTGAACATTTCATTAACGTTTCAAGTAATACTACAATAAATATTTCAGAATCGCTCCAGAATATTTCTTTGCAATATTTCTGAAAGATGAAGTGGAAGCCCAAATAAATTGTTAATATTTCATGAAATATTTCAGGAAATGATATTTTGATTTCACTGAAACGTTTTCATATAAGAATTCATATATTTGAATAAATATATAAAAAATAGTGCAGGAATATTTCAACACATCTCCGGATTTTTGTGCGGAATATTTTGGGTTATATGTTATATCCGTGAAATATTCTACTGACTTTTTATTTAATGTTTTGTCGTTAGCATCCCTCTTGTCTAAAGTTACTGTCTTTTTAATGTGTGAATATGCTTTTATTCTTTTCGCACTGGGTAGTCATTATAGTACGTCGAAATAGCAAATAACAACAACAAAATATCTATCTGTATGAATATATTTGACGTTATAGTCTATACCTTGTTTCTTCAACAATTTATAATTTCGTCTGTAGATTTTCTATTGAAACTATATTGCATAGAGAAGCATTAATGTTTAATTTTCATTAAAATAGCGTGCGTGTTCATGTCATATTAGTTACTAGGGTGATTCGTTAATATAAAAAGACAGTCGAAAATACATCAGTCAATTCATCAGAAGCTTTTCAATTTTCTATCCTAAAATAATCAATTCTAAAAAGAATATTCGTTGAGTGACCAGGACCGACCTACAGTATTGTTCAATTCTTCGTTCCCTAATAAAAACCAGCAACACAAATATTTATGTGTTCATCTTATTGAATGGATACATAAATTTGGTCCAATTCGAGCCGTATTTGAGAGTGAAGGTTGATTTCAATTCCTATCCCGAGGAGTAGTGAAGAGGTTTGCTGTTTCATGGTTGGATTTTAATCACCCCCAGAAGACAGAGGAATCGGGTGACAGCTGGTTGTTTAATACTTCTACTGAGCGAGTTCATCGCTGGATTTTCGATAAGTAGCACTATCATCGTGCAAATTTCGTCTCATTTTTATTGAGCTTTGTTTTCTACTGTGCTTATAACAATTACAATGTCTGAAGATAATTCAAAATCGAGTGAAGTCGATGATGAAGTGAGAACTCTGATTAAAAACAGAGGTATAGTTAAAGCCAAGATGACTAGAATGGAAAATTGGTTCAAACAAGATAAACCTCTTGATATTGTTCAATGTAAATTACGTTTGGAACAACTAATGCAAATTTTCAAAGACTATGACAATTTTCAAACTGAATTAGAGGTTATGGATTATGAATCACATCATCAAGACAGAGAAATTATGGAAGAGAAATATTTTGATTTGATTTCTTTTGTAACTAAAATTGTTAATCAGTCTGAGGACACTCAACAATCCAATTCTTCAACTGATAATCGGTCTACAATATCTCATTCAAGTATAAAGTTACCTGAAATTTCTATTCCAAATTTCTCGGGCGATATCAAACACTGGCCAAGCTTCTTCGAACTATTTACTGCACTGATAACAAATAATCAAAAATTATCTAATGTTCAAAAATTAATGTATCTGAAATCTGCTCTAACAGGGGAGCCATTACAACTCATAGAAAATTTGGAAGTGATCGGGTTGAACTTTCCCATAGCTATTAATACGTTGAGGGATAGATTCGATAATAAATACCTAATTGTTAACGCATATATAAGAAATTTACTGAATGTTCCATCCTTAACAAAAGGTAATGATAACAATCTGAGAAACTTTATTTCACAAATTAAAACAAATTTGGCAGCTTTAAACACCTATAATTTATCAGAAAAACTTACTGACTTGATCCTTATTCAAATTTTCACACAGAAGCTAGATTTTGGTTTAAGAAAAGAATTTGAAGGGGAAAGAAATGTTCGCGATTTTCCAACGCTCCCAAAATTTATACAATTTTTAGAAAGAAAATATAAGGTTCTCGAAAATTTGAGTGAGTCAACTCAAAATTCAAAATTAAATTCTTCGCACAAAAATAATAATACTTCTCGTAGTTCTTATCATGTTGATACTTCAGATAAAACTAAATTCTTCAAATGTTTCATCTGTGGTACCGATGAGCACAGAATATATTTCTGTAAAAGGTTCCTGAATTTATCTCCAAACGATCGTCATGCTGCTGCTAAAGCAAAAAATGCCTGTTTGAATTGTCTTTCATTAGGCCATACTGTTCAGTCATGTTCTAGTCAACGCAAATGTTCCAATTGTCAAAGGTCTCATCATAGTTTATTGCATTTCAATAAGAATTCATCTCGAAATTCATTTTCCCATTCCAGATCTCATGATGAACCATCCAGATCAACTAGTTCGACGCAAGCATCTTCCCATTTATCCACTAGTGCTCAACCATACATTCCAGTGCGAGAAGAGGTTGATTCTTCTGCTCAAAATTTGTCTTCTCTTTCAGTACAGTCCTCTAATAATGAAGTGCTTCTAGCTACGGCATGTGTCAAATTGTATAATTCTCACAACCAGACAATTATAGCTCGTTGTTTGACAGACTCAGCAAGTCAAACATCATTTGTAACTGAAGATTTAGTTAGAAAACTCAATCTCAAAACTTATGACCAGAAAATTCAAATTTCCGGTATCTCTCAAAGTTGTTCTATGTCAAATAGAATAATTGATCTAAAAATTCACTCATTAGTACACACCGACCGAAAATTTAGTGTTTCTTGTGCTGTTCTTAAAACTATAACTTGTAAACAACCACAGTTACCAATTAGTTTGAGTTCTATTCCTATTCCAATGAACATTCAATTAGCAGATATCCATTTCAACACTCCATCTAATGTTGATATACTTTTGGGTGCAGACATATACTTTGACATCATTACTGATGGTATAATTAAATTAGGTCCTGGATTGCCTGTTCTTCAAAATTCACATCTAGGATATTTAATTGCTGGAAATATTCCTCAGTCAGGATGCATGTCTCGTGCAACTCATTTAAATGCATCACAATATTTATTCGAATGTACAGAACCTACTGCCAATCCAGATGATATGTTGAATGATACTTTAACCAAATTTTGGGAAATTGAAGAAGTACAAATTCAATCTGAATCTATATTGACTCAAGCAGAGCAACAAGCTGAACAAATATTCAAAGACACAACCATTCGGTTGCCGTCTGGTAAATTTCAGGTTGACCTACCATTCAAAGGTCCAAATAAACCTTCCAAACTAGGTGATTCATTCTCTCAAGCAAAAAAGAGATTTTTAAATTTAGAAAAGAGACTTGAAAGTTTCCCTGAACGAAAGGCAAATTCAAATAAATCCTAATCACACATATTTATTGAACATCTTGTGGCGTGACAATCCTCAAGATAAACTGAAGTGTATAGAATTGAAAACAGTTACTTATGGCACAAATTCAGCCCCCTTCTTAAGTACAAGATGCTTAAAAGAACTAGCAATGCAAAATAGGGAGAAATTTCCTCTCGCAAGCGAAGCAATTCTGAACTCCTGTTATGTGGATGATTTTCTTTTTGGCTGTCATGATGTATCAACTTTGATTGAGGCTCACCATCAACTCACTAATTGCTTACAATCAGCTTGCATATCACTCCACAAGTGGGGTTCAAATTCTCAGGAATTCTTAAATTCTATTTCAAAAAATTCTCACAAGGAAAATTATACTTTAGATTCAGGAAAATCTTCAAACAAAATTTTAGGTATGCTATGGGATTCGCGTTCTGATAATTTTAGAATTGCATTGCCAAAATTTTCAATGAAAGAATCTTATAGTAAACGAGAAGTTCTCTCCACCATAGCATCCATTTATGATCCTCTAGGAATCATAAATCCTTTTGTTGTTAGTTTGAAAATTCTCTTGCAAAAAATTTGGATTTCAAAAATTGGATGGGATGAAAACATAAGTTCAGAACTTCTTTTTGATTGGAAGACTGCCTTAAAAGGTCTTTCAATGCTTTCCCAATTAAAAATTCCAAGAACTATTCTTCAATTTGAATCAAAAATTTTACGACATGAAATACACGGATTTGCCGATGCCAGCTCTCAGGCATATGGAGCCTGTATTTATTTAAGGACAGTCTATTTGAATAAATCTGTCTCTTCAAAGCTGATAACAGCTAAAAGTCGTGTTGCACCATTGAAAATCTTATCTATACCTAAACTAGAATTGATGGGAGTTGTACTCTTATCAAAACTAATTTCAAAAATCTCTAATTCATTGTCATCCCACTTACAAAATATTGATTCCATTAATCTATGGTCTGATTCAGAAATAGTGTTAGCATGGATCCGATCTCATCCATCCCGTTGGTCTGTGTTTGTTTCTAATAGGGTAGTTCAAATCCAAGAAAATTCAAAAGGTGCCACATGGAGACATATAAGTTCCAAACTCAATCCTGCTGATTTACTCTCCAGAGGTACATTGCCAGCACAATTGATAGTCTCAGATTTGTGGTGGCACGGTCCCAGTTTCTTTTTTCAACCAGACCTTGATTTAACCCTATTCAATGTCAAGGAATTCTTTGGTAATCTTCCAGAGCAAAAGAAAACTGTTCATTTCGTTCAAAACACTTTGGATATTTATGATGTTTTCACACAGTATTCTGATTTATTTCACTTGAAAAGGGTAATGGCCTATTGCCTCAGATTCATTCAAAATTGCAGAAGACCATTCAAAAAATTGATTGATTCGTTATCTGTTACTGAACTCAACTCAGCAGAGATCAAAATTGTTGAAGTTACTCAACGACGGTATTTTTCCTGTGAAATAGGAAATATAAAGAACGAAAAGATATTGAAAAACAAAGTTATTCAAAAACTCAATCCATTTATCTATTCCATAGGTATTCTGAGAGTTGGAGGTAGACTCTCAAATGCTATTCTTTCCTTCAATCAAAGATTTCCCATATTACTTCCTTCTAAAAATCATATTTCAACACTTTTGTTGAAATCAGAACATTTGAGACTATTGCATGCAGGCCCTCAAAACACGCTTTCGAGTATCAGACTTAAATATTGGCCACTAGATGGACTGAGAGAAATAAAGCGTATCATTAATAAATGTCATACTTGTTATGAATTCAAACCACAATTGTGTTCACAATTAATGGGAGATCTTCCGAAGGAAAGGCTTCAAGTATCACGCCCTTTCACAAACACCTCTGTTGACTTTGGTGGTCCTTATTGTTTGTTTGTATGACAACTCGTGCAGTTCACATCGAATTGGTTTCAGGGTTAAGTACAGAGTCATTTCTACTCACTCTAAAAAGATTCATAGCTAGACGTGGAAATCCTTCTATAATATTCTCTGACAATGCCACTAATTTCCTGGGCGCAAAAAACCAGTTGAAGGAATTAAATGAATTCTTCAAAAAACCTGGAACTTCTGAAATATTGCAAAGGTATGCTGTTCAAAACAATATTCAGTGGAAATTTATTCCCCCTCGTTCACCTCATCATGGTGGCCTGTGGGAGGCAGCCATTAAGAGCGCAAAATATCATCTCATAAGAATTATGAAAAATTATATTTTCACTTTCGAGGAATTTGTACTGTACTAGCCCAAATTGAGGCAGTACTTAATTCACGCCCCATCTGTGGCATTTCCAATGACCCTTCAGATTTTAACGTTTTAACACCAGGACATTTTTTGATAGGGACTAGTTTGACAACTTATCCAGAAAAAGATATCACTTGTTCTCCAATGAATAGATTGTCGCTTTGGCAGAAATGCGGCCAAATTCAACAGCATTTCTGGGCACGTTGGAAAACCGACTACTTGAATAGATTACAAAATAGACCTAAATGGTTCATTCCTTATAATAATATTTATGTAAATGATATTGTATTATTGAAGGATGAAGCAACACCTCCACTCAAATGGCCACTAGCACGTGTTATTGAATTGATTAAGGGCAAAGACTCACGCGTTCGTATTGTCAAAGTTAAAACTCAAGGAGGAACATTCACTAGATCAATCACTAAAATATGCCCTCTTCCATATTGCGATAACAATATTGAATCTTAATATGAAGTGTTAAAATATATCGTAATTTTAGAACTCTTTATTTTCAATTCTTAACCTCAACGGTTCAGCCCGGGGAGTATGTTTAATTTTCATTAAAATAGCGTGCGTGTTCATGTCATATTAGTTACTAGGGTGATTCGTTAATATAAAAAGACAGTCGAAAATACATCAGTCAATTCATCAGAAGCTTTTCAATTTTCTATCCTAAAATAATCAATTCTAAAAAGAATATTCGTTGAGTGACCAGGACCGACCTACAGTATTGTTCAATTCTTCGTTCCCTAATAAAAACCAGCAACACAAATATTTATGTGTTCATCTTATTGAATGGATACAATTAATTTATATTTAATTTCATCCCTTGAATTACTTCGGAGATACTCAATTACCTACTACCCCTTTATGTATATTAAATTCATCTCTAAATTTTCGTCGTATGCTAATTAACTTTCAAATAATGCGCTCTTCTCTCGACTAGACTAGTGTGCGTCGACGCGGCATTCACAGTCCCCCCCGATAGAATCAGCAGCGATGCCAGGTTGGAGAAATTTTCCTAAGATTTATTTTCCGTTGTCCAGAAATCTGTTCTTTTCCATATATTACACTATCTTCAATTACTCTAAGCCACGGTTTTACATTCTACAGTTCAGGTTCAAACCGAGTTCAAAGTTGAATCCATTGTAATTTTGGAGAGTTCAGTTCTATTTTGTCATTGTCAGGCAGTCAGTTGAATTGGGTTCAACGTTGGATTCAGCTTTTATCTGTAACTGTATAACCGGCATTCAATCATTATAAGTACCTAATAAATAATTTGTGAAGTAGATGAATTATTTGTAATCATATTGTCTTAGGAACTGACTTAAAATAAATAATTTTATTTTTTGGATACAAATGAACTTAACAAGTACTACTTAAAGAAGTCGATATTCTCTATATCTCTATCCGTTCTTCTCAAGGCTTGATAAAAATGAAAATCAAGAATCTAGGTAATTCAACATAGTAAAGATTTACTCTACTCTGGATACCGTATACTGGGGAATAAAATTTCTGGACCCGGCAACGCTGATCACTAGCCACTCTAGCCACCTGCTTAGTGCAGAAACAAGAAACGGCAGTACGTGAGATTTGGATTTCATTCGAAGAAGCGCAAGCCGAACAAGGAAGCATTCATTGGTGCCATTTTGATTTTGTCGTTTGCGCGTTGGCTCGATCGTTTTGTGTGTTTGTGTGAGACTAACGTGTGTATTGATATGGAACGAAATAAATTCCAGTTTGATTACCACCTGATTCTTGGTAAGTAACTTATTTCCTCTTTAACGTTTTCCATCTACTTGCACGTGTTATCAAATCTATCCATTTGTGCCATAATGTCACCGAAATATTTGTATATGTTCATTTTTATTATTTTTCATCACAATTCAACTGTTTCACCCTAGGTCTTACCTTACCACAACCAGGTTGAACGAGAGGTTGAATCTATTCAATGGAATTTTCGAATTAATCTTTATTCTTTTTATAATATCTATTTTAACATGTGATTGGGAGCTAATGAATTCCATGTTTTACGGATTTCTACTCGTATTTTTATTTTTTGTTTTTTGTTTACCTATTTATGCAAATTATATCATTTGATTGAAGTTGGTATATACTTCATACTTTGCATGTTTTGCAGTAGCTTTTGGTGTAAGGACAAAATATGAAGAAGCGACAGATGCCGAAACAATTCAGTGTTACCCGTACGGATATGGTTGGATGACTTCAGATGGTGGACGGAATAAAAAGTGAGTTTTATAATTTTTTCATATCCTGAGATTTTTTGCTTTTCTTCAGTTCACCCTCAGAATAGAATGAATTTTGTGTTTCTTTTCACTACTCGACTACTTGCTGTGCGAGTTGCTTTCAAAATAGAATCTGCACTAAAATTGTTCTCGTGATGTGAATTTTTTTAGGACTTTTATTGTTTTGTAAATAATGACTTTATAGAGTGTGAGAGTCTAACTTCAAACAAATTCTGTGAAAAAGGGCAGTTTTTTTGTTGTAAATATACTAGCACAGGTTGAATTATAATAGTATTTCTAAATGGCGCTTTCTTAAGTGAAGGAATATGATACTGTAATTTGATACATTATCGAAATTTTTTTGATTTTTTCCGAGGGGGTAACCACTTCCGAAATCGATGTACTTTTGAAGACCGAAATCATCATCCGAAATCCCGAAATCATCATTCGAAATCCCGAAATCATCGTCGAAATCATCTTGATTTCCGAAATCAATGTACATTTTTCACATAGTGGTTATCCTCTCGATTTTTTAAGTCCATTTCTGAATGTTTTATCAAGTCACACTTAAGTATGTACCAAATATCAAAGTCTTATTTCTTGTCGTTGAAAAGATATTCAAAAAACATCGATCAATTAGAAAACGAGGGAATCTGATTCAACTCGAAGGAATAACTCGGTTATTTCAAAAATTGAATGTCACGAGGTTCTTGATAATCATTTTCTGTCAAATAAAAAGTTGAATAAAACTGATTAATGAGAGTAGCAGCGAAGATTAACGAGGATATTCATTAGTTTGTCGTTCTGTGGGTCACAACGTTTGTTGAAAGATCGAACAAAAGAATATTAAATAAAAACTTGATATTTGGGTGCGTATGTGTAACTTAAGAGTAGACATAAAAAAATCACAATTGTGCGCAACTTAAACCTCCGATCGCTCTGTCCGGGCATATTTACAAAAAAACCACCTTCGATATACTGAATTTGTTCAGAGTTAGAGACTTTGCACTATATAATCTTCTGTTACCATCTATTTGTTCTAATAGCAAAAATCACACCGATCAGGAATTTGACAAGTTGACGAAAATATATTTCAGTAAAGTGTATCTTTTCAGTACTATAAATATTCCATACCACCAATGTAGTATCATCTAGTACTGACAGGTGCTTTATAAATAATTTTTACATCAGTTGGAATCAATTTTGAAACTGATGTTATTCAGTTCAGAACCCTCTAGTAAGGAGCATCATTCGAAGCCAAATGCTATGTAACAATCTTTAATAAAGACCCCGTATTTACTGCTGCTGAGTTAATTTTCTGAAAAGTACATATTAATTATTTTTCCTCCAATTTTGCGATAACTACCCCAATTCTTCATAGAAGAACTTTCATGACCCTAAATTGACAAAATATGAAACTTTCTGTTTCTGAAAAATCATAAAAATATATTTATTCCAGGAATGCCAGTAGCCAACGACAATTTCCGTTTCAATTATCTGCAGATCCTGATGACGAAGATAAAGGTTTCATTGATACATATTTTAATGTAGTTAATGGAAAATGAATAAATTCTTTTAACTGATTTTGATCTATTCAATACAAATATAACCTTGCTATACTATTTCAGGAAAACCTTATATATATATATATATATATATATATATATATATATATATATATATATATATATATATATATATATATATATATATATATATATATATATATATATATATAAATATAATGTTCCTCAAAAAAATATCTTGCGAGATCTTTGAACAATATTTAGCAAGGGACTTCATAAAATACAAATCCTCAAAAATTTGGTATTACTTTGAAGATATGTGTTCAAAGTATTGCTCAATTTTTCGGGAACATGTATTTTATGAAGTTACTCAGCTACCCTGGCGAAATGTTGTTCAAAGAATTTGCAAGATATTTTCTTGCATATTATTGCAGAAATGCAGATAACGCTTGATATAATTCAAAACATTTCCTAAATTTTTATGAAAATATTTCCTATTATTGCATATAAATCTTACAAAAATATTTCTAGAAAGATTCCAGCAACTTTACACAAACATCGCAGAAATATATTTCGTAACATTTCAGAACCCCTCGTTGGAAGATTTCGAAAACCTCTTCTGAAGATTTCAGGAAACATTTTCTTCAATTAGAAGAAATCTTGCGTAAATATTCCATGTAATATTACTTTGATCTTTAGAAGAGATTTCACATAATGTTGTAGAAAATATTTCAAAAATCTATATGAAATATTCCATAAAATATTTCAATGTGAGAAAAAGTCGGACATAACTTTATTTCATGAATATTTCAACGAAAGATTTATTAAATATTCAAAACCTTGCGTACAAATATTTCATAAATATTTGACAAATATACCATGCTATGTGGGTGGTGAGGTGCCTATGGGACTATTCTTAGATTTAACAAAGGCCTTCGATTGTGTGGAGCATGGAAGACTGCTGGAGATCCTTGATGACTGTGGAATAAGAGACAATCAATTAAAGTTAATAGATAGCTACCTTACATCTCGCAAACAGATAGTTGTTATGGAGGTTGATGGTGAATTAGTCAAGTCAGACATAAGAGAGAATAAGATGGGTGTTCCTCAGGGAAGTATTCCGGGACCTATTCTTTTTATCATCTACATCAACAAGTTACCTAAGGAAAAAGTCTCAGCTCAGTATTCTATGGGGATGTTTGCTGATGACACCAACTATTTGCTAAAATCTTCGGATATAGTGTCAGCTGTTGTGGACTCGAACAATGTTTTGAAGTCTGTGGGTGATTGGTTTCAAGATCACAATCTTATCTTAAATATTGACAAGACACAGTGTATTTTCTTCTACACTGAAAAATCCAAACTGAACTATCCTTCATCAGTGAATATTGCTAATAGCAATGTTGTGGTCAAACATAGTGTTGTATTTTTGGGACTTGTTTTAGATAGACACTTGAAGTGGGGACCTCATACTGAACAACTTAGATGTAGGCTCAACTCCATTTGTTATATGCTCTTTAGGTTAAGGGATCAGATTGATTTTGACCTAATGAAGATTATATATTACTCTAATTTCCAGTCAATTATGTCCTATGGGATTATTTTTTGGGGTAACTCTTCCCATGTAGGTAATTTATTAATAGTTCAAAAGAGAGCTTTAAGAACTATGCTCAATCTGGGCTTTAGAGAATCTTGTAGGGGTTTATTCAAAAGTAATAATATTCTTACCATATATGGACTTTACATATATAGATTACTGATTTTCTTCCGCAATCATAGCCGCTATTTTGAGTTACATAGAAACCAGAATGCTACCAGAAGAATGTTTCCATATTCAGTTCCATCCCACAAGACCTCATTAAGAGGTAAAAGCGTTGAATGTATGTCAATATCTTTATTCAATATATTGCCCTCTCAGATTAGAAAACTTTCATGCCCTTCCAAATTCAGAAAATCTTTGTACACTTTAATCTTGAATTGTGAACCATATGATATTTGTGAGTTCAAAGAATTTTGTAAAAATCAATGATATTGTATATTTGGCTTTGACATGTTCCATTTTTACAAACTTTGTAATTATCTGGAATCAATAAATACTATTACTATTACTATTACCCTTATGGGTAATGAATGTTGTTGAAGGTCGAATTTCTTCATCCAACTCTAGTTGGTGATAAGCGTTAGACAAATCCAACCGAGAAAAATATTGAGCATTTCTTAATTTCGTCATGAATGAGTCGAATGTAGGTAGGGGATAGTTCTCTCTCTGAATTGCCTCATTCGCCCGCCTCATATCAACACAAATACGAATGTCCCCATTCTGTTTAGGAGAAAAATATTCTGACAACTTATCAACTAATTGTTGAAAAATGTCATTATCTTCATTTGGGGACGTGATTACGGCACCAGGAATATTGTAAGCTACCTCTTGTGATTGTACACCACCTAAGTGCAGATGTTTATTCCTTTTCTTACAAGGGTCCACTATTTCCTCCGCCGCCAAGTACAGCTGTAGGAAAGCAGTCATTTTTCCCATTCTGTTCTTATTAAGGCCTTATCGATATTCTCACATAAGAATGGCCTCATTCGCCTGTCACCCATTATGACCTGTTTGAAATTAAAATTGTTTCAGGATGAGTTACCACATGTAATGAACACATACAGATATGCATAAATATATCACATAAACGTTTTGTTTTAATACAAAATATGTTATATTTGTTCATACCGTGACAACTTTTTTCAGAGCTCGTTGGACTTTTTCCTATGAGCCAATTGTTATCAAGGTTGTCAGCCCTATGTGTTCCCTTATTTGTGGGTTTCGATCGGTGTTGAGCCGAGAAATACCCTTGGTACAAAGCCTTTCGTTATATTAGGTTCTCTGCCCTTTATGTTCCCTTATTTCTGGGTTTCGATCGATGTTGAGCCGATCTCTGCCCTTTTTGTTTTGGCTTTATAAGCTCCCGGTACCTATATTTAGATACCACATATAATTAATTTAATTTTTTTTCAAAACCACTATTTAGGGTATTCATCTTACCTCGCCACGGTTCGAAATCCTCGTCGCCAATGTGATGACCCCTGAACGTACATTGAGAACAGTTTCAATGCGAGATTTAAAGTAATTTATCAACAAATTCAATTAACGTCAAACTTTTACAACTGATCCTTTCAAAAACTAAACCACTACCAATAAATAAATAGTAATAACCTAGTCATTTATTTATATGCTATTATTTTTACTATTTGATTTTTGTTTGTTTAAAAGTTTATCTGATATTTGAAAGTACAAAATGAATTTGAACCATGCTATTATAAGATTTGGTGTTGAAATCTTTTTGGATTATGAGGAAGAGGAAAGACTGAAATGGTACCAACTTTTGTCTTCAATATCAGATTGAATTCTACATTGCTTTAATGAATCCGCAAAAAAAACTTCTGAAAACTGAAAAACAGCTTCAAATTTTCTCAAATAGGGCATCATTCTAATATCAATAACTTCGAGATTTTTGATTCATATTCAGTTGCACAGTCCGAAAAAATCATTCTGTTTTCCATTACGGCGGCAGGGGCAGTTTTTCAAAGAGGTATTCGTTGGTTTTTGTCACTGACGGCAGTTATACCTTCACACTTGACAGATCCCCATCGTTCTCTATCAGCAAAATCGGAGAAGTGCGAGCGTGATCGGAGAACATGCTCCGTCTCGACCCGAACAGAAAAGGGAATACTTAGAGATCGAAGTCGAACGTGATTGAAATACACTTGACGTGCTCAGAGTCAAAAAGTCGCTAAGCCGAACTCAACCATGATATAATTTAATTTACTCTATAATATTTGCGTGCAGGAAAAACCCCTGCTAATCCATTCCCGCACTATACCGATTCTTAAAAAAGGACGTTTCATGGCAATGGACCGAGAAAAATACTGAGATCATAAATAATCTTAAAAACTCTCCAACTTCAAGCAAGACGCCGATTCATTATGATCTAAATAAAATGTTAGTGGTATCAAGCGTTGCAAGTGACGTTGGCGCGGTGGCTGTTATTCTACAAGCTACCAGGTGGCACACTGAAACCTATTGCATTTTCTTCAAGATCATTCAATAACGTAGAAACCAGCTACTCTACTATTGATAAAGAAGCATACATACCAGTATGTATATGGCAGGAGATTCACCCTCACCACAGATCATAAACCACTTCAGCATATATTTTGGGAAAACCGCCCAAACTAAAAAAATTTCAAGCAACAGGCTGTTACGATGGGCCATGACCTTAAATGGTGTTGTGTTTACCCCGAGAAAAGAAAATTGTCCCGCCGACTCATTATCGAGGCTTCCTATAAATGACCTCACTGAGGAAACAGCTCTAGGAAAGCACTGCAGACTTCTGCACTTGAGAGTAAAGAATGTGCCCATTCGTAAAAGCTCATTAAAAACAGAGACCTCAAAAGATAAAATCTTATCCCAAGTAATTCGAATATCCTGGCCAAGCAAAACACATCGTGATCAAAATCTGCTCCCCTATTACGAGAAACAAGATGAACTATCTTTCGAAGAAGACTTATTATTATGGAAGGGCCACATCTGTGTTCCTTCTACCGTACACTGCATTTGGCCATGCTTCATGACGAACATCCGAGAATTACAGCAATGCAATCCTTAGCAAGGTTGCATGTTTACTGGCCAAATATAAATTCCTGCATAGCTGAAGAAACACAAAAATATCAAGCGACTTCCTGCTCTACCTGTTTTACGTGTTTCTGTGTTGTTGACTGATTAGTGTTGTTTCACCTGTTTCGATGTTCCGGTTGTTTCATTTCATGATTTTGTAAGGTTAGGTCCACATGAATTACGAATTATTGTGCTGATGGCAAAACCGAAAATGTTACCATCCTTAACGTCAATTTGTGATGATTTAGATACTCTTTATTGTTAGTTTGACATGTAGGTTATAGACTGACCCAGACGTTCTTGGGACCTTTAATGTTTATGTGTTTCAGTGGTACTGAAGATGGTTACCCTATTGTAGCCGAAAACGTTCTACCAGAAAAATAAATATACATGCTGAGATACAAACTCCTTGACTTCATCTTACAAAAATATCAGTTTTGCCAGCAATCAAGGCAAAATATTCATAATGCTCCACTACATCTGTGGGGAATTTCAGCTGAACCTTGGTCTCGTCTTCATTTAGACATTGCAGGGCCTTTTGAAGGGAAAATGTGGATAATACTTATCGACGCATATACTCACTGGCTGGAGATAATTCCCATGAAAAATATTACTTCCTCTAAAACGAGCTCTACGAGAAATTTTTTCTCGTTTAGGTTTGCCAAAGCTACTTGTCTCAGATAATGGCCCCCAACTTACCTCCAGGATATTCGAAGATTTCTGCGATGGAAATGGAATAACCCATGTTAAAGTAACTCCATATTATCCTAAATCTAACGCTATTTATATTTAAAAAAAGAATGTGCGCAAGTAACCAAACCATGGATCAATCACAGAGATCAACCAATAGAACGCCCAGTCAATTTTGCACATCACCTCAGATCTCGTTTTCATCTATTGAAATCAGATATTATGAAAAATATAGAGAGAGAGAGAGAAATGAATTCAAAAAGCGAATCGTGATAGAACTACCACTTCATCAGAGTTTTTTGCTGAAGGGGAAAGAGTATGAATAAATAATCCTTTGAAGAAGGGGTCTTTACCAGGGTAAATAGTAAACAAACTGGCCCTTTGTCATACATCGTAGATATAAACGGCATCCAACGACGAAAACACTGTGACCAAATGAGAAGGAAGATATCAGATATATCAGAACAGAACGTGCCGGTTGGAGATGAACGAGCATTTTCAGAGAGTCTGATGAAGCCAGCAATTTACGAGCCGACTGTTTCAGACCGGGAACAAAATATGGAGGAACAACTGAGTCCTGAACTGCAACCTTTCCATCATGTAAATGAAGATGGAGTTGATGAAGATAGAGTTAATGAAGACAGAGCTGATGAAGACCCAGGCCCAAGAAAAAACCCAATGCGACGCAGAAAACCTCCTGCTCGCTACACTGACTGAGTCCTTTTTGTCGTAGGGGAGGAATGTAGTATATTTCCATGGTGAAAGAAAACACCTTGTATATTTCCCTCCCACTTATATTGCTGTCGCGAAGATCGCCCAAGGTCAACAGGAGGGCAGCTGCATTTCTGCCAGGCAAGCGGGATGTACCACGACGCGTAATATACGTACGACATACGCGAATTGGCTTATAGTATACATTAGTACATTATATACAAACACATATATGTTAAACATTGCCTAAACAAGGAGTATCATTACATTGTAGAGACTACCTCGTAATCTTACACCAGGGACAAACTATACAAGTCATATTAAAGAAACAAACATAACTCAGCACTGAAATAAGAATTCCTTGAACATAAAAAAACTAAAATGATTACACGAAACAAAAATAATTCTAAGAATCTGTGTCAGGCTGTTAACAAAATAACGAATTCGAAGGCTAAAAGTAGAGAAATTGAAGAAGTTACTTTGGAAAATGGTATTGTGGTGCATGATGAGGTGATGATTATTTCTCCAATGTCGGACCAAATTTATCCAAGCATATTAGGCCTCCCGAGGCTGGACTGCCTGGTATGAAACGTGCTAAATGTGGCTCTATTTATCTAACTAAAGCCTACAGATCGCGAAGAAATTGCCGACATTATACATGAACTAATAAATCATAAATGTCCAGGTAATGACAAAATTTGTCTGAATTTCTCTGAAAATCATCATCAGAGATTGCGATGCCTCTGTGTTATATCATAAATAAAATTATGGAATATGTAGCGAGGAGTTGAAGAAATCTGTAATGAAGGGATACACATTTTCTCACGAACTCTCATACGACCTCTCGTATCACTAATATAACTAAAATATTCGAGAAATAAATGAAATCCAGATTGGATGACTTTTTGAAAATGAATAATAGTTTATTTAATCGATGAATGACGCGATAGTTGATATAGTCTCAAAAATGTACGAGGTACTCGATGATGGGGACCCTCCCGTGGCCATTTTTCTTGATCCTGCCAAGGCCTTCGATACTGTGGATCATACCCAGCTGTTGGAGGCCTTGGAGGATGTTGGCATACGGGGTACCACACTAGCACTTTTCTCTTCATATTTAGATCAAAGGAAATAATGTGTTACGATTGATGAGATTACAAGTTCATTTAGGATAGTTAGCTATGGGGTGCCCCAAGGAACCACTCTTGGACCAATTTTGTTTGTAATGTATATTAATGAGGTACTAGGGCTAAATGCAGATGACACTGTCATTTTTTACAGGGCAAATAGTTGGGTAGATCTAAAACAAAAAGTTGAATTAGATTTGAATATTATTTCTGACTGGTTCAAACATAAGCTACTAACAATAAATTTCAAAAAGACTTTCTACCTTCCCATAGCGAGCTACGTTAATCATCTTCCTGATTATGATGCAATTACCATCAATGATCCCGAGACTCCTATAACAATAAAGCAAGTAGGTACATAAAATCAAGTACCTTTGCATAATTATAGATTGTCATTTCAGATGGGACCATCACATAACATCAGGTTCAAAAACTATTCGCTCCATTCGTTTCGGATTTGCCACAGTTGAAGGATTTTTATTTCGGTTTAGTAGAGTCGCGTCTAATATACAGCATTGTGGGTTGGGGCGCGGCATCAGAAAGTCATCTGAAAAGATCGCAAATAGTTCAGAAAACAATTATGAAAGTAATATTAGGGTAAGAGCGTTCTTATCCTTCTGAACTATTATTCAAGGAAGCACACTTATAAGATCTTAAAATGTTGTACTTCTCTAGAGTAGTAACGTTTTGGTGGAAGTAATTCGATTTTGCGAGCACTAAGCACTAAGCACTTTTCTGAAAA
The DNA here is from genome assembly GCF_907165205.1 of Coccinella septempunctata. Lineage (NCBI taxonomy): Eukaryota > Metazoa > Arthropoda > Insecta > Coleoptera > Coccinellidae > Coccinella > Coccinella septempunctata. The sequence goes on along the minus strand of NC_058193.1, from coordinate 10,514,330 downwards.
CTTGTTGGAAATAAGATTTTTTGTTATAAAATCTGTGTTCGATCGGAAAACACCGCTTCTATTTCTTCGAAACAATAAGTTTTCGTTTAACTCTACAGCAGATATCATAAGTAGGTAATATGAATTCTACGAAGGCTCAGAAGAGGGCCACATAATATTTCGAAAATATTTTTCGCCTAGTTCCGACTTGAAAGTAGGAATTTTATTTATTTCAGAACATTTACGTTCTTTGACGGCATGAACCATTTCCTGAAAGAAAGGTTGCTTTTTCAACGAATATTCATATTCGTATAAAGCTAGATGTTCACATATTTAGGATGAATTGATGCTTATGTATTTTTGAAATATTTTATGTGGCGCTTCTACGCCTTCTAAGAATTGCATAGCCAAGTTTTTGATGAGGCATGAAAATAGCTACAAAGTTTGAAATTTTTTATTTTTTTAGGCCATTAAAGCCCTATTTATTCTTTTGGAATAAGTTTTCCATGATACGATTTTCACGAAATTTCCAATTCTCCATAGAGTTTGAAGGAACGTTATTCGTTATTCTTTTAATCATCAATTTATACAAATTACCCATTCTATAGTCTGTATCGTTTTAAATTATTAACATAAAACCATATAAAGTAATAATTCGGTTCAATTTTCAATCAAATAAGATTTGCCCAAGTTAAAGGCACACATTTAGTAACGACCACGGATCCGTACATTATGTTTATAAGAAAGTATCGACCAGGTTATAGTACAGTGTAAGAGATTTATCGGGTTTGTTTGGTCAAAGTATAAAATGGTATTCAAAACCTTTTTATTGTCATTACACCAAGCTTTCGGCAGATAATTCTGCCTTCTTCAGGGTCCTGAAATGGTAACAATGAATAACATATTCTGGAAACACATCATGAAGGGACCTACTACAATCGTGTGAGGTGTTATAAACAATAATGCTGGCTGTCGCAAAATTGGGTACCGCATGGTACAATCTCATGTACATTATGTTGTTCGTCTCGACATATGAAAAAATATTCCAAAAGGTCTGACTCGAAGGGATAACTCTAGAGATATTTCAAGAGTCAACAAAGTGTAACATGAATTGAATTAAGTAATGATCAAATAGAACATTCACTTAATCATATATATCACAGGAATTATGCCACAAAATTACTTTATTTTCTGTACGAATGTATGAAATTGTTGAATTCCGATCCATTGATGGTTAGATAGAACAACTTGGGAAGAAAGAATTCTTAATCCTGCCTAATTATTCGTTCATATTCTAACTGAAATGAGTTCGGCATCGGAAGAAGAGAGACCACGGGTCTCTCGCCGGCTGTCGCGGCGTCAAGCTTTGATCATAATAGACGTTCGTAAATGTCCTAACTTCCAGACATGCAGTATATTTGGCGCGCCCTGTTCAACGTTGGCGGATGTAACTTAAATCTTGAATTTTAACCTAACTTGGTACTATGGAACAAATTGATCGAACTAGATATTGAGACAATTATTCTATTTTGAAATGAATATGGAAAATGTTTTTCTTTCCCTTCATTCAGACTTCATTTATTTCCTCCTCGATTCGGAACAAAGAATAGACAGGATCTTTTCAGAATTCCGTATAACTTAAATGTACAAATTCGGAGACAATATTTCAGAATATGAGGGCAAATTATCAATTAGCGTACTTAATTTCTTTTCCTTATGGAATTCTATCACCATAGCTGACAATATTTTACTATTCTTTTGAATTCTGAAAATCCTGAAATGATAACCAGTATGGAATATTGTCCGAAAGTAAGCATTAATATTAATTTCAGAATTACGAATTTTTTCTGTATATTTTCCGGCAACGGATCATCCCAATCTATCTTTGCCAACCACTAATCGTTGAAACGAACACAATTTTCTTTGCGATGTTTGTCAAAAAAAAAATGTTTTGGGTATCCTACCGACTGCGCCACTTATGTTTCTGAATTAATAACTTTGATTTTAAAAAAGCTTTATTGACTATTGTTGAAGTGGAGAATGTTAAAGTCTCGACATTCAATACAATAATGCCTAAACTATCGTAATTAATATTACATGTAACCTACTATTCCCCTACTCATGGGATAATTCCTGGTATCAGTGTAATATGATATCCCAAGATGAACCATGGGTCTTTTATATGAAGATAGGAGGATTCTAATATGTAACTCCTCCGCGCTTAAGTGAGAAAATTGGGGATTTTGAAAATTCTAATTTTTGAGCTCAATATCCTCCAATGGATTATTTTTATTTTTCCTAGTGTAAGGGGTTTCCTCTTTTCTTATATTAAACTTACTAACTATAGACCATAAAATTATAAAAACTATGATTACATATATTATCAATGTGTAAAGACTCAAATTATCATAGTGGATGATTGGACTTTTCATTGAAAGAATTTGTTTCTTTGAATGTTCTATTTGTAGTCCAATATTTCTTATGTTATCAAGTTCGATATCGTCCTATTCTAAAGGAACTTGATCACTTCTTTCAAGAGTCTTTGATTCAGATATTTCTTGAATTTTTATGTTCGGTAAGTGGACAATGTTCATTCTAGAGGGGCTATGCTTCCAGTTTTTTAGAATTTTTTTGTCCACATTCACTTCACAGCCGTGAGGAACGAAAATAATGTATGTTCCGCACAACACTATTTTTTCGGCACTGTCTGCGCACTTCACTCTGGCAATCTTCTCCTCAGTTGTGATGACCATCCAAATCAACGGCCAGTTGATGGACATTTGATCCCCTTAGATTGGTAACTTTTGGGCTGCAGCTCGTGTAGTTTTTGCTGACACTCAGTAGTTCGACTTCACAGGGGTTGCTTGATGATATGGGTTTTGTATTTTCCTCGCATAGGAAATTGGCGGGAAAAACTTCTTTGCATGGTCGGTTGAATAGAGCGTATTTTGTTTCACATAAGGAAAGGAATTTTGTGTGGGGGATGATAATTTGATAAGAGTTTTTTTCAGAATTGGCAATGGAAATAGCTCAAAAATAATTGTAATTATTAATTTCCGTAAGAGGAATTTCAAGAATGAATCTTACTTGATTTTTACTTATGAATCCTTTGACTTCAATACAAACATAATACTGAATGATGTTTTCGTCTTCAATGGCGAAGAGTAATTGATTATTATGAATTTTGTTTGAATATTGAATAGTTCTTTTTTCAATTATTCATGTGAGATTATAGATGAATGAAGAGTTCCTGTTTGGGCAAAAGAAATAGCTATTTCTATATCGCTCAATATTTGGTTTATGATTTCTATTGCTAAAGTAATGTGTGTGAAAACTGAGTTTAGAATAATAAAATTGAAATCATCCCATGAATCCATGGCTGATGAGTTCATCCAGAAATTTATTTGGCTGATTTTATTCTCCAAGAGTGCTTGATTATGTTGCAACTTGCTCATAGAATTATTGAAGATATTTATTGAAGTTTCTGTTAAACTGATTTGAGAATTTGCCACTTCATTCAAGTTCTGCTGTGAGTCTTTCAAATTTTGAATTGCTTCATCATATTTGTCAGCGTCACTTTGATCTAGATTTCCTGTTATTGATTTCCATACTGAACCTAATCCATTTATCAAACCTCTCCTTCCTCTAATTTTCGGGATTGTTATTAATTGCCTGAGTTTCTTACGAGTTTCACTGATTTTATAATCTAAGATATTGTATTTGTGATTAGAGATTTCGTGTAAATAGCTTTTGCCGTGTGTTGAACTGTGAAATGATGTGTTCATATTTTGATAGCTAGATATTAATTTATTGAATTCCACCGTAATGTTGGATAAATCGAAGATTTGAATAAGTGTCCAATAGTTTACAATATTTTGAGATGATCCCTTTTTCAGGGGTAACATGCCGGGATTATCTGTTATTTGGGTTATCTTTACTTCCGTACATTCTATGATGATGGACCCGCAGATTGTTGCGAGGGTGATGAGCCTGTAACAATAGGTTGTCTTAGATTTTTCAAATGAACTGTCCGACCAATGTTTTGTTTCGATTTGTTACCTTCAATTTTTTGAATGAGCGCTTTATTACCTGGTAATATTTTTGTAATGGTAAATGGTCCGCTGAATTTAGGTCCGCTTTTGTTTCGTGCATATTTATAGCTTTTCTCGTAGACTGTTTGACCAACTTTGAAAGGGTTTTTTGTATTTTCGTTAATTTTTTTGACAATCCTATTTTTATGAGTAATTATATTTTCGTTGACTTTATTATAAACTAAAGCTAGTTTTTCCTTATGTTTTTGTAAATAGTCACTATACATTTGTTTATCATACAAGATATCTAGGGGGTCTTTCAGTTTTGTATGGCCGAATGTGAGTTCGATTGGGGTTAGTTTGGTTGTGGAATGAATCGAGTTGTTATAACCTATTATAGCATATTTCATAATGATTCCTATGGCGTCTTTGGATTGTGACCTTAGAATTCTGCAGTGTTCTGCTATTGTTGAATGAAATCTCTCAATTATTCCGTCAGAATCTGGATGATGTGCTGTTGTGAAATGAGTGTTTATTTTATGTGTTTCTAGAAGTTCTTTTATAATATGTCCGAAAAATTCCATTCCTTGATCTGAGCTTATAAGTTGCGGTGTTCCGTAAAAAGAAAAGTAATTTAATAGGGCATGAAATATATCTACAGCATTTTTGGATTTCAGTTCTATAGCTTGACCTAATTTCGTGAACAATAGTTAGAAATTTCGTACCTTCCAAGGTATAAATATCTAGATGTATTTTTTCAAAAGGCCTGAATGGGGTATCTGAACATCATATCGATTTTTGGAGGGTTTCTCTCGTATTTATTTTTTTTGCAAATTTCGCAGTTCGCTATATAGTTCGAAACGTATTCTTTCATGGATGGAAAATAATATTTTCGCTGAAGTTGTCTCAGGGTCTCGTTTACACCTCTATGATTTGTTTTTCCCTCGTGTTGGAATTTAATCGCTTGGTTGATAAGTTCGTCATCTTGGATTACTTCTCTCCTTTCAGTGCAGTATATTATCTCTGGTCCGTTTCTGTTGAATAGCTTGTTTACAACGTTGCTAAATGTTTCAAACATGTTCTCGGATTCGAAGTGGAAATAATATCTCTTCTTATCTGCAGTGTATTCTTTTAAGAATTTAATGATCTCGTCTTCGTTGTTCGAAGTGCTGATTTGCACGTAAAATTTTTTTATGTTTCCCATGGATTCTTTTCTCACGGCTTTCGGGTTATTATACACTTCCTGAATAAAATATTGATTTGGTTTCGAGTCAATGATGTCGTTTGATATTTTTATCGGTGATGAGTTTTCCGTGTCCGTATTTGTAGAGTGCATTGTGTCTTCATTACTTTCTGAATTTTCTTTATGTCCCTCTTCCACCGTATCTAGGTTTTTTAGGATTTCATCCAATTCTGATTCTGACATCTCGACTGATGAAGCGTCTTCCAATAGCCTTTCGATTTCGTCTTCGTCTACGTTATTTATTAGAGATTCAGTGTCTGTAGTATCCAATTGTATTCTTGATAATGCGTCAGCATTCTTGTTTATAGATCCTTTTTTGTATGCGAGTTGGTAGTCATACTCTTCTAGTCGAATTTTCCATCTTTGTAATTTTGAATTTGGTTCCTTGAGTTTGTCTAACCAAATTAGAGGTCGATGATCAGTACAAATTGTAAATTTCCTTCCATATAGGTATGGCCTAAAGTACTTCACTGCCCAAACTACTGCTAAAAGTTCTTTTTCGATGGTGCTGTAGCGTTCTTCAGATTGATTAAGAGTTCTCGATGCGTAGCATATTGGTCTATCAGAACCAATGGGTCCTTGCGATAAAATAGCTCCAATGGCGACGTTTGATGCATCTGTAGTGACTATGAAATTTTTACTGAAATCAGGATATTGCAAAACGGGGGGATTAGTTAATATTTCTTTACATTTGTTGAATGATTGTATGAAATCTTCCTAGTGAGTGATTTTTTTCCCTTTTTTAGACAAACAGTCATCGGTTTTGTTATCTTTGCGTAGTCTTTTATGAACTTACGGTAATATCCTGTGAGTCCGAGAAATCCTTTTAGTTCTGTTGGTGTTTTGGGAATTGGGTATCGTAAGATGTTATAATGTGTCCCAAGAATTGAACCTCTTTTTTTAAAAACTCGGATTTGTCCATTTGGATTTTTAAGTTTGCTGCTCTTAGGCGATCGAAAACCTTACGTAGTTTTTCTAGATGTTCTTGAAGTGATGTTGAAAATATAACTATATCATCCAAATAAACTACACACGCTTCATTCATAATGCCTCGTAAAATGTTGTCCTCTCTAGGATGCATTTCGATTTGATGGTAACCTGATGCTAGGTCGAGTGTGGAAAAATATTTGCAATTTCCTAGCTTGTCCAATACTTCCGTTATATTTGGGAGTGGATATTGATCGTCAATGCTCTTTTTATTAAGTAATCTATAGTCTACACATAACCGATATTTCTGTTCTCCAGATGCGTCAATTTTTTTCGGAACTACGATGACTGGGCTGCTCCATGGACTACTGGATGGTTGAATAATGTCGTTTTTCAAAAGTTCTTCAACCTGCCTTGCAACTTCTCTCTTTTGTGTTTCTGGCATTCTATATGCTTTTTGGAAAATTGGTGTTTCGTCCGAAGTTCTTATTTCATGTTTGACTACATTCGTGAAACTTAAGGGTAACTTTTTGCAGTGAAAAACGTCCCTATATTCAAAGCATAATTTTCGAATGGCTTCTTTTTCTTCTTTATTCAGGTGTTCTAAGCGAAGATTTTTCATGTTTTCTTTCAAGAGATTATCAGTTTTTGCGTTATTTTGGGCTGTTGTGATCGGTGTAATATCGGATTCATTAATTTCGATGATTTCGAGTGGATTTATCGTAATTTGTTCTTCCGTCTCATTACTATTCGTTATTGTCAGGTAAGCTTCGTTATTTTCTATTTTAATTAAACATTGTGGAATTTCGATACCTTCCTTCAATTTCACATACTCTACAATACCTTGATTGACTTCGATTGAATTTATGGGTACTTTTATAACTTTTTGAGATCTAGGTGGTAGGGCGTATGAGTAAGAGTTATTTTTGAAATATAAAGGAATAGGTCCATTTTTTGTGTAAAGCACATTTTTTTTAAGATCGATATTAGCACCTAAATGGGTCAGTAGATCCATTCCAATTAATCCGTCATACTCTTCATTAAACTCAAAAATGTGGAAATCGAAGTATTCTTTAGTTTTGAAAATTTTTGGGAGTGGTATATGCGCAATGTATTCATGATATGTAATTTTGTGAGCTGTTTTTATTTTGAAGGGAGAATATCTGATGAATTTTTGATAGAATTTTTCAACAGTTCGGGGGCTGATTAGGGTTTTTGAGCTTCCAGTATCAATCATAAATTTCAAACCGACATTTGGGATTTTTATGAAGGGTAGGGCAGAATTATTAATATTTGTAATGTTGATTAGGTTTGATCCTGGTGGGTTGATAGAGACTGAAAATTTTCATCAGGTAAATCAGAGTATTGATTATCGTTACAGAACTGCGGCGTAACTTCATACTGATCGCTTGAACCGTAATTGGACATGTTAGAATAATCATCGTAGTATGAATCGTTTGCATCATACTGATTAATACTTTCATCGATATCATGCTGAAAGAGTTCTTCAGAAATGAAATTTCTTTGATTTATCCGATTGGGTTGAATTCGACTTTGCGGTCTTTCCGTGCGTCTTGTATTTGCTGACGATGTGTCCATAGGGACCGGTTGTGAACGGTTTGGTGTCACATTTCTAAACTGAATGCTCCTTGGATTATTTTGACTTGAATTACTTAAATTTTGGCGAACTTGTGGTAATGGTGTTTGAGGAATAGGACTTAAATTCTGATACAGGGGGCGTGCAATATTTTGTTTAATCGGAAAAGAAGGTTTTAATTGAGGACTTATAGAATAAGTGTTTGTTAAATTCCGCCTAGTATACGCAAAATTCTGTTCTTCAATTGTGAATGAAATAGCCTGTTCTAAGGTTTGTGGATTTCTCAATCTTATAGGCAAATTAGAATGAAGACCCCTAAGAAAAGCATTAAGTGCCTGATTTTCGAACAAAGTTTTCTTCAATTCGATAATATTCGGATCTACTTCCGTTAATTGAATTTTGTTGAGAAGTAAACTTAAAAGATCTTGACATCTGTGACCAAAGTTGACCGGATTTTCGAATTTTCCCTGTCTTAAATGCATCAAATCTCCAACTAAACAATTTTCATCTCGCTGATCTGAGAAAAATTGCAACAGTAAGTTCTTAATTGATAACCAGTTTCTCAGATTTCCTCTACTACCTACTAAATTAAGTGCTCTTCCGGTTAACTTGCCAATGATGGCTCGAAGCAGAAATTCATTTTGTGGGTTAGCAATGTTATTTTGATCGGAAAAATTATTAATCAAATACTCGCTGGATTGAATAAAAATAGCCAAAGTTGCTGGATTTCCGTCATATTCTGGAATGCAATCAATGTGATGTTTTTGAATTTGAGGAACTGCCATTATTTGTTCTCTGTTTTCTCTTCTTAAAGGACTACGATCCCTAATATTGTTCATATAAATATCAACTATATCACAATAGAATCACGAGAAAAAATCAAGTATGCAAAAGATGAGAGAAAAAAATTAAAATGAGCATAAAACTATAAAGTGATTGGATTGTGGAAAAAGGATGTGAAACTTACGCTATTGACTTCATAAAAATTTCTTCTTTCTTCTTTTTCTTCTGCTTCAGGGGATACAGCGATTATAGCAGGCAGTTTCGTTCTAGAAACTCCGTACCTAACTATAATTTCTCCTCCTGAATGCTGATGATTGGTTGTCCTAACTATGAGCTTCCGCGATGTTGACTTCTGCTCGCTGGTGTTGTACCACTGGGTTGAACTTGGTCGATTTTGGGGCCAAGATTCGATGAAAATTTCAGAATACCCAACTAATCGTTGAAACGAACACAATTTTCTTTGCGATGTTTGTCAAAAAAAAATGTTTTGGGTATCCTACCGACTGCGCCACTTATGTTTCTGAATTAATAACTTTGATTTTTAAAAAGCTTTATTGACTATTGTTGAAGTGGACAATGTTAAAGTCTCGACATTCAATACAATAATGCCTAAACTATCGTAATTAATATTACATGTAACCTACTATTCCCCTACTCATGGGATAATTCCTGGTATCAGTGTAATATGATATCCCAAGATGAACCATGGGTCTTTTATATGAAGATAGGAGGATTCTAATATGTAACTAGCGTTTTCATGCAAAAGGTGAAGGGGCTCAAATACCCGTTAATATCATACGTTCTCGCGATACGCGACAATATACCTCGTTTAGAAGGTGGTTTATTGAAATCCTGATTTCGGTAAAAAAGGGTATCCATTTTTATATCCCAATATATCCCTAAAACCTTAACTGAACAAGGAGCACGGCCAATAGGTAATTGAAAACTTTCATTGGGATCATTCGATATAACATCTGAATTCGAACAGACCCATTTTCCTTGTTCAAATCCTCCCTTACGAAGCAAAGAAATAAGCTGATTTTTCAATTCATATATTTCAGTTTCAGTGTTCGATCCGGTCATAATATCATCAACAATCGCTTGCGAAGATAAGGCCTTTGTCGCCAAAGGGAAGTTATGTCCTTTATCCTGAATTAATCGTTTTATAGTACGGATAGCCAAGAATGCTGAGCTCTTCGCACCAAAAATTACCAGAGTATGCTGATACTCCTTTAAAGGCTCGGTTGGGTGAAAACGCCAAAATATGTGAAAATATTCATCCTCATGAAGAATAATACTAGGAAACATTTGTCGAATGTCGCACGTTAAAGCAATAAGAGGTAACCTAAATCTATTTAAAATATGCGATATATCCTGTTGAAGTTTAGGGGCAGAATACAGTCGTTTAAGGTAACCCCATTAACGTCTTTCTCCGCAGGGTTATAGAATACCCCCACCTTCGTTCCTTCCGAGGATATTTTGGGTACCCCATGGTGAGTCATAATATATTCTGATGGAAACTCTGATTCAACCCAAAAACCCCGATCTATGTATTCCCGAATATTCTTAAAAAAATTTTCACGTTGGCATCATTTTTCTAATTTAAAAAATCTATTTCTAACTAAATCTTTTTTGATGGAGAGCTTGTGCCGCCTGGATATAGTGTTGTGCGCTCCGATAGACAGTTTGATGTAGTTCACAGATCTCGAGGAGGAGGTGTGCTTGTGGCATTTTCTGATGATATAAAATATGAAATCATAGATGTTGAATACATAAAAAATCTTGTTCCTTTGGTTGATATTATTTTATGTCGGTGCACTGCACCCATTAGGTTTATAGTTTGTATTGTGTATTTACCTCCTGACATATCGCTGTCACTGCTCGAAACCTTTACGTCTGCTCTAGAGATTATACTTCTGGATGAGACTGTTCTCGTGGTTGGAGATTTCAATGTTCCAGGTTTTGTTGGTGCTTCTTCTTGTTCTAAGTCTACGCTGCTTAGAAACTTCTGTGATCTGATAGGGATGGAGCAACTTAATACTGAGCTGAACCAAGATGAACGACTGTTGGATCTGGTGCTGGTCGGTGGTGCTCTTGATGTGACAGTGTCTCACTGTGAGGTTCCTTTTGTTTCTGAGGACCCCTATCACCCTGCTTTGAGCATTGATCTGAGACAATCCTCATATTCGCGTCAATTGGATTTTCCGGGGGTTTCCAGAACATCATCTTTTGACTTCAGAAGAGCCAATTTTTCTGAGTTGAATCTGTCTCTTTCTTCCTATGATTGGAGCATTTTGGATACATTCACTGATGTTAATTCTGCCTTGGATCATTTTTATGACAAACTTTTTTCTATTATTGGGGAACATGTTCCTGTTAGGAGGGCTGGTTCGATAAGGAGATATCCGGTGTGGTTCAATGCAAGTACTAAACGAAACATTCATTTGAAGAATTTTTATCGTTCCAAGTGGCGTCTGACTGGAAACAGTAGATACTATGAAGATTTCAAGCGTTTGAGGGCATTGGTGAAGTCTCAGGTTTCTTCTGACTACGAAGACTATTTGGCTGGGGTACAGGGTGAGATCAGGTCGGACCCGTCATCATTTTGGCGATTTATAAATCGGAAGAGAGGCGTTACTAGAATTCCTGGGATGATGCAGGATGAAAATTGCAATTACAGAGATCCCAAAGCCATAGTTGATTCATTTGCAGTACACTTTTCTAATGTTGAAGGAATGAATGTCGCATCATCTGGTGATGGTCTGCCTGAATTCGTTCGGTCCTCCCCCTTTGTCTTGCCCGGGATCAATGCAGAAGAGGTTCAATCTATTATGGAAACGTTTCCTGATAAGAACACAACCGGTGATGACCAACTCCCTGCTTTTTTTGTTAGAAGGTGCAGCGCTGCTCTTGCTAAACCTATTCACCTCATCATAGCGAAGAGTTTGAAAACCTCTAATTTTCCGAGTTTGTGGAAAAGAGCACGTGTTGTCCCTGTCTTCAAGAGGGGTGATAAGTCTGAAATCAAAAACTATAGACCCATATCTATACTCTCCAATTTCGCAAAAGTCTATGAGGAAGTACTGTATAGAAGTTTATATTACGGTATTCGCCCCCATTTGTCTGCAAGTCAGCATGGTTTTGTGAGGGGCAGGTCGACAATCACCAATTTGGCTACTCTAACACAGTTTGTTGTCGAGTCTTTGGATGATGGTGGCCAGGTTGATGTGATTTATACCGATTTTTCAAGAGCTTTCGATTCTGTTAATCATACCATCCTGTTGAATAAACTTTCTTCATTCGGTTTTTGCCCTGCCTACTTGAAGTTAATTAGTTCGTACTTGAATGATAGAATCAATTATGTGTTTTATAATGGTTTTGTTTCTTTTGAATATGTTTTAGGAGCTGGAGTTCCTCAAGGGTCTAATCTTGGTCCATTATTATTTTTAGTATTCATAAACGACCTATTGAATTCCCTGGGGGACATGGCCTTGGCGTATGCTGATGATTTGAAGCTGTTCTTGAGGATTCGTAGTGTGAATGATTTAAGGCTCCTTCAGTCCAGGTTGCATTTGGTATGGGATTGGTGTTTGAGGAATGGGCTAACATTGAATTTGGATAAGTGCTTTCAGATCTCTTTCACGAGAGGGATGAATCCCTTAGTTGGCAATTACTGCATTGGTGACCATTTCCTCGTCCGTGTGGATCAAATGCGCGATCTCGGCATTTTGTTTGACGCTAAAATGAGCTTCATACCCCATATTGAGGAACTTTGTGCCTCCGCTTATAAAATGCTGGGATTTGTATTCAGGTGCTCTAAGGAATTCAACGATCTGGAAGTGTTGAGAAGTCTTTACTTCACACTGGTTGTCAGTAGGCTGGAATATGGAAGTATCATTTGGTTTCCCATGTATGAATGTCACTTGAGTCAGCTCAATCGAATCCATAGAAGGTTTTTTAAGTATGTCCTATTTCGGCAAACAGGTATATATCCTGAACGTGGAGCTAATCTTTCCTCCGTAATGAGGGATTTGCGAATATCGTCGTTGGCCGAAAGACATAGATACCAATGTGCTAGGTTCGCCCAGAGGCTACTGGTGGGTGACATCGACTCATCGTATTTATTGTCTAAAATGTGTATTGCCGTTCCAAGGCTGGCCTCCAGGTCTGCAAATGTTTTTCGTCTGCCAACACCTCGTACAAACTTGTTGGTTCGTGCACCGGTATTTCGCATGTGTAAAAGTGTGGATACACTCAGGATTAGCATGTTTAGTTAGTAATAATTGTTGGTTATTTTTGAGAACTGATATTATTTTTTGAATAATTTATCTCGTTTTGATTTCTTGTAAATGTACCTATATATGTTACCCTATAATTGGGAGTATTCCTGTTGGGTAAATAAAGTGGATTTATTATGACTTTAGCCTTGCGGCTTTTACACTCCTCTCCAGAGGAAAATTCACTTATCCCAGATATCTCAGATATCAAAAGGATTAAGCTCTGTTGGAGCCCTTTCCAGGTTTTCGGGCTCGTGGTGTTGGTCGGGTTCGGGTCGCTCCTCGGCTCCCTGCTGTAGGTTGGATTCCTGCTCCGTCCGCACTTCCTGTCGGAGCAGACGGTGTTCCTCTGAATTTCCCATGTACTTGCGTACAGTTCTCGCCGTTCCCAGCAGTACCGCCTTCTGCATCACTCTATAGATATTTTCGTCCAGCTGAAGTTTCCTCAAGTTATCTAGTAGTTTCTTCGGTATCAGGCCTGTAGATGATATGACAATAGGGATGGTCTTGACATCTTTCAGCTTCCACTGTCTCCTGGTTTGATCCTCGAGATCTCTGTACTTTGAAATTTTTTCAGTGTGCCTATCTAGAAGATTGTTATTATTTGGAATCGCCACATCGATGAAAAGTGCTGTGTCCTCATCCTTATTGAGCAATATGAGGTCTGGTCTATTGTGGGTTATTTTCCGGTCTGTGAGAACCGTGCGATCCCAATAGAGCTTGTGATGTTCATTTTCCAATACAGCATCCGGATGGTAATTGTAATAAGAAACCTTTTTCGAACTTAGAAGTTGGTGTTTTAGTGCCAATTCTTGGTGAAGAATCTTCGCAACGGCATCATGTCTATTTTTGTACTCCGTGCCCGCGAACTTCTGACATCCCCCGGTGATGTGCTGGATAGTTTCATGTGTCGCACAGCCATAACGACAGCTATCATCCGCCACTGAGGCATTCTTGGCGATATATTTCATGTAGTTCCTTGTTGGAATCACCTGATCCTGGATGGCAAGCATGAAGCCCTCTGTCTCAGGAAACAACCTTCCGGAAGTCAACCAGTAGTTCGACGCAGATATGTCGACGTAATCATGGTTGACCTCGTTCTGGTGCCTCCCATGCAAAGGTTTGCCAATCAGTTTCTGCATTTTACTTTCTGCAGAGTGTTCGACGGTTTCCAAGTGGTCCTGCTGTAGCTTTAACGGTGTAGAAGTATCAGCAACACAAACTACTCGATAGAGTTCTGACGAAGCAGCCTTGCTCAGAAAATATTTTCGAAGTCCTTCAATTTCCTGGGTCATACGGTTGGACAAATCAACAATTCCTCTACCCCCAAGATGTCGTGGCAGCTCGGTCCGTTCTATTGAGCTTTTGGGGTGATGTTTATTGTGTTTAGTGAGCATCGTCCTTATTTTTCTTTGTAAGGCTGCTAAATCGGTGGTGGTCCAAGAGATGATACCGAATGAGTAGCTCAGCGCCGAGCAAGCGTAGGTATTGATAGCTTTTATCAGATTCTTGCTGTTAAGGCCAGTTCTCATTATTCTTCTCAATCTTCGGGTGAACTCCTCCGTTAGTTCTTTCTTCATCTGGCTCTGATTGATTTTTCTTGCCTGTTTTATGCCCAGATACTTGTATGTGTCTCCTTCCTTCAATGCTTCAATTTCTGCACCTTCCCTGAGTTCGAACGTACCATCTTCTATTTTCCCTCTCGTTATGTTGAGCAGTCGACATTTTTCTAATCCAAACTTCATTTTGATGTCTTCCGAGAATCCTTCCACCATTTTCAGCATCTGTTGCATTTGTTTTTTGGTAGATGCGAAGAGTTTCAAATCGTCCATGTAAAGGAGATGATTCAGTTTCATCATAGTTCTACTGCCGCTTTTGATGGCAAATCCGTAGTCCGTAGAGTTCAATCTATGAGATAAGGGATTCAGAGCCATGCAGAACCACAGAGGGCTCAGCGAATCCCCTTGGAAAATTCCGCGTCTTATTGGAATAGGTCCTGTCGTAATGGAGCCATCTGCTGCTTTCCTTTGAAGACTAGTACGCCAGGTTGACATAGCGTTTTTCAGGAACTTAACAATATTGGGATCCACCTTGTAAATGTTCAAGATAGTCAAGAGCCATTCGTGAGGTATGGAATCGAATGCTTTCTTGTAGTCTAATTTATTATTATTATTATTATTATTATTATTAAATCTCTATTTGTTCCTAGTCTCGCGACTGATTTCATAAATGGACAGTACCTACACGATGTATTGACCATAACTATTTCGTTGTACGGTTTCAGAGAAGTATCGCTCACAAAACTCGTCTTCCGAAGTAATCTGATTGGGAATTGAAACTTCTTCTACTTCCCAAAACGAACGCAACAATTCGTTAAGAGATGGTTCGTTTTCGGTACATACTAAATTCGCAAGGGAGATTTGATTTGCAACCTGCCCCAGAATAATCCAGCCAAGTTTGTAAGATAAGCGGTAGGTGATCCCTTTAGTATTTTTGCGTTGTCTAAAGATATATCCAAAACTGCTTGTACTCCCAACAAGAAATCCACAGGTGATGTAATATGAAATTCAGAGTCAGCTAATTCTGAGTTAGCAAATCTTTTTTGGATATCATCGCATACATAAGTGTTCGGTAAATCGGCCGTTATTCGCGGTAAAACCACTGCCTCTAAGGGTAGGATAAATTCTTTATCATAAAGAGACTTAAGTTCACAGTTCAGTTTGCCTTGAACGTTCTTAGTCACGAAATACCAGTTATATCAATATTACACCGTTTTCGTGTTAAACCTAAACTTTGGGCCATTGAAGTACTGATAAGATTGAAATGTGAACCCGAATCTAGAACAGCTCTACAGGGATACCACAATTCGTCTGAGCCTTGAAGTAAAATCCGAGCAGTAACTCACAGACTCTGGTTGGGAAAGAGAGAAATCTGGTTCATGTAGCAATGAATTGTGTCGGGAACTAGAACAATGTTTACAGATTGTTCCGGTGCAACAATAAGAGATATGAGGCGGAAACAAGCAAGCATAACATAAATTATTATCTCTTGCAAAAACGTTTCGTTGTTTTGGCGTTAAATCTAAAAATGTTGGACAATTTATCACTCTATGCTTCTCATACTTGTTACACGGCTTACATGATGTCTCAGAATTTCTTTTGGTTTGGTCGGAAAGTGAAGTCATAGATACTCGTTTCTGGCTCAGTCTTTGATTAGAACCGTTTGAAAAATATGAAATTGGTTTCATCGTTGGAGCATTACTTCTTACAGAAGATCGATCGTTCCGGTGAGATTTCAAATCGTAATCCGAATTAACTAATTGTGCAACTGAGCACTTATCCCTCAGAAAATCTATTAAATTTTCAAACGTTGGAAATTCGGTCTTTAAAAATCTACCCACAAAGTCTTCCTTCATTTTGTCACTGATTAAAGTAAGAGAAAATTCAACTAAAATATAGTCACTCAAATCTGGAAGCCTTATATCTTTCAGAGCAGCTACATTCATCTGAAGAACTTCACACAAATCGGAAATACTCTGAAATGAGTTATCCTTACAAGGCGTTAATCCAAAAATAGTTCTCAAATAATTATTTGCAATTAATCGTTTATTTGTATAGCGTTGAATAAGGCGGTTATAAACTACAAAGTAATTTTCTGGAGAAAATCTAATGGTTTAGGCATTTCAATGCAGCCCCTTCGAGGTGATTTATGAGAATTGTAAACTTTTCAATGTCCGAATATCCGATATTGTGTACCAGTGCGTCAAATATGCTAACAAAAGCAGGGAAGTTTTCAGCATGACCGTCGAATTTCGGTAGTTGTATATCTCGCAATGACAATTCCCGTTTCGAAAGATTTTCACCAGTTGAAGCATTAGATTGCGCAGTATTTAACGGTGTTGAATATTTACTAGCGTGTGCTAAAACCTCGTAGTACAATACATCAGAATCAGATTCCAGATTTATTATATCAATTTTAAATTCCTTAATTTCCGCTGATAAACTCTGCAATCTATCTAGGACTATGGAAAACATATCTCGTACTTCATGAATCTGCGAAACTCTTACCTTGAACTGTGTTAACTTATCCGGTAATTTAGGAATCATATCATAACAATCTTGCATTTTCCGCCACAAACGGTCACGATCGGCAATCAGTTTACCATAGGTTGCCCGCTCTTCTTCGCTTGGCTTCGACATGACAAATAAATTCGACAAATATTCCTACTAGTTGGAAAGAGAGTAACGATGTTTGAGGTTCGTTACAGGCGCAGTGTTTAGAAATCGTTGTTTTTAATAGTTTTACTTTTTTCAAGCGTCAAGGGAGATAGGATCGAACGTTTTTTCCAAGTGTCAGATTCTTGAAATGGAAAAATATGGAATTAACCACGCTCTGCTACCAAAATTTATATTCAGAATCTGACCGGTTAAATTAAATTATACATATAAACAATTTAAAATTCCCTTGAATACTTTTAATAAGGAAGGAAAGACAGGAGGACTGACCTTGAGTCTTCTTTGTTCCTGGTCACGTTGCGAGAGCTCTCGATATGGGGCGAATTCTTCAGCAGTTCTTCAAATCCAAACACAAACAAAACTCGGTTATCACCACACGGCCTTCAATACTCAGTTTTCTTATTTCGGAAGTCACTTTTGTTTTCGTTCACACTATTTCGTTTTTCGTTGCAGTCGATCCGTTTTCAATCTCGCTCATATTCCCCTCGGTCACACATGTATGAAAAAGGGAGGAGAAAAATCATAGAAAATGAAAAAGATGCGAGTGTTACTAAATACGGGGGCTACCCAAAACATTAAGAACCGAACAGTATTCAGGGAGTTGGGGCTCAAACAAAAACAGATGAACGGTGAACTGAAACCAGTAGCATATTTCTCAAAGAAACTGAACAAATTCCAGAAGAATAAAAAAGCTATGTTCTTAGAATGCCTTGCAATTAAAAAAGCGATAAAATTTTGGCAATATTCGTTATTAGGACGTAAATTCTCAGTTGTCACAGACCATAAACCTTTAGAGGGAAAAGAATTTCGTATAAGTCCAGATGAAGAATTAGGTGAAATTTAACGTTTCCTTTCTCAATTTGATTTTGAAATTTGGTATGAACCAGGTAAGGGGAATGTAGAAGCAGATTGCCTTTCCCGTAATCCAGTTCTGGAAAATAGTGAAAATTCAGATGAATATATAAAAACTGTGATCCAAGAGGATCATAGATACGAGCTAGTTGCGTAGAGTTTAGTACAAGGGCGATCTGAAGGTGTCACGCTAAAGCATGCCTTGACGATACGTCCGGCAGGTGTTTCATATTACCCGAAGAATCGGTGATTAAAAAAAAATATATATATATATATATATATATATATATATATATATATATATATATATATATATATATATATATATGAACCCGTAGTTCGTTGTTACCTCCGTTAAGTTCATTGGGCGACCTGACCTCCGGGTGAAGGAGTTTTTTAATTGGAATAATTTTTGCCTATATATGTAGAGGGGAAGGTAAATAACAGGGGTACCTAAAGAGGGGAAAAGATTTTCATTGAAAAATTTTTCTTTAAACGAATCAGACCTTACTACCTCCGCATATATTTCTTATTAGTAGTGCGCTCTCACCTCTCGCAACGTTGTCAGATTTCAGGAGGACAGAAAGTAGGGCAGCTTGAATTCTACTCATATACAGCTGCTCTTCCGATTCATTCACACATACTGAAATCTGTAAATAGTTCGAGAACGATACTGATATTAATAAACTTCATACGCTAATAATTGATTGATAAGGATTCGGAGTAAATGAATTTGGACAGAAATTATTATCTTTTCTTCATGAATATCAACAGTTTTGAATAAGTATGCTATGTCTACGATACTTCGTCCGATAGGGGAGTTTAATACCGTATAGGTCCTAAAATGAATGATACATGACAATGAAATTTTTCGTTACATATGAGATTAATTCCAAAGACAATTTTACCGAATTTGTTCTGGTATGAAATAGTTATCTAAATTTTGGGCATTATATTCACGACATGAGGAACTCCATTGAAATGTTTTTCCCGAATGAATCAACAAAGATATACGTTTTACTTTCAGCTTCTATACGTCATTCACTTTCATTTTAGCACAGGATTGGCCATGGAAATTGAATACCTTTCACTCTGTATGGTACGAAAATGTTGGGTTAAGACGCTTGTCAAAACATTTTTGAGTTTTAAATAAATGCTACGTAGTCCGTTCTACGTGAGACTCTCAGTAATTACGTATTTCATCACAATGTCAAATCACTTCGGAAAATATTGCGTCGAAAATATGTAACGAACATAATTGACATTTATACAAACTGATTGAAGACATACCAAATCTATTTATTTACATGGAAAATAGAAGTAATCAGTAGCTTGAGGAGAGTTACTGTTGTTTATTTTCTTTGGCTGAAGGCTGAAGATTTTACATCAGTTGTAGAATTCAAAAAAATCAACCCGAGGATGAAATGCATTTGATGCAGTGTTAGCATTGAATTGAATACTCATAGGTGGTAGGGAATGGGTATCTCTTGAAGAAATGAACGGATAATTACGAGAATGTTGAATTCCTCAACAAAAATCATCTTGCGTGAATGGTAGTCAAAATAATTGAAAGAAGTTTGAAGCAACAGGAGCTTCACCTTCAAACAAAACAACTGCCTAGTATTCATGTCTGTTTATTTTCAGTACATTGATATAATAATAATAATTATACAGGGTGTGGCGTAATGAATGGATAATATGGAGCCTGCGGGTAGAGTACTCTATGGGGGTTCAAATAA
The DNA here is from genome assembly GCF_907165205.1 of Coccinella septempunctata. Lineage (NCBI taxonomy): Eukaryota > Metazoa > Arthropoda > Insecta > Coleoptera > Coccinellidae > Coccinella > Coccinella septempunctata. The sequence continues at coordinate 10,494,667 of NC_058193.1, read as the reverse complement.
ATATATTTTACGTTTGGCAAAAGTGCCTTGGTTTTCGAGATATTGGGGATTTTCGATGAATCACCCCAAATAATAATAATAACTGGATATTGACATTTTTCATCATAGCGGTTCAAATGAAACTCCTTGATTTAATGGCATTTCTTAATTGCTCGAGGAGTCTTTTGAAATTTTTCAGTACACAGGGTGTTTCACAAGTAAACGGACAAACGAAAACCGTGAATAGAGGGCATTGAGCTCAGTTCAAAAACACCTCATATGTGTGTCTTAGGCATTCCGTTTCCGATATAGAGAGGAGTTTATTCAAATTTCCCTAATTTTTGTTCGGCCATAACACCAAATATTTTAGTTGGATTCGGCTAAAAATTCATTATCCGCTTAAACTTCTAAGTTTCAATAAAACAGAACATTAAAAGTTGACGAACACAGGACCGGACTCATTGAGGATATATTCAAATTTAAACTCATGCAAAACACTCTGTTTGTAGTTTTTCTCGTCATAATTTTGAATTTTTCAGGTATCTTCATTGATTTTCTCAAAATCAATGAAACTTTGGTATGCCTTTTCAGATTATTTCTAATGAATAATTGTTTGATCGTGAAATGTCTGGAAAAAACAGCGCTGCATATTGACTTTTACTTCACATTAATTAATGGGATGAATATGATCGCCAATCAACTGAGGAAATCTAAAAATGGAATTGGAAATGTTCAACTGAATTTTTTTGTTCTCAATATATGTCTTGCATTTGTTTTTGATATTTATAGCATATCTGGTTATTCAGATAAGTGATTAACAGTGATAATAAGCTTTATTATTGATAATAAACAAAAATAGAAAAAACTACCCTATCATGATCATGAAAATAATAATTATAATTCGATATCTTCCGAATGAATCGCTTTTTATGGACAACGTGGAACTGAAGTAATTTTCCGAACTGATTTTCACCTCATTTGGTCTTTTAGTGAAGGTAATGATTGGCACTTCGAATAAGTGTGATAAATGCACTTTCGAATTCTTTACTGATTCCGTTATAGTCATTATTGGATCTATGGAAATCTATGGATTGTTCTGGTCTTATTACAATTTGTTATTGAAACATTGATGATATTCATGCACCAGCAAAAGTATTTATCAGTATTTCAGGTCATTTTATTAGAAGGGTAGGACCACAATATTGGACTGCTAGATCTCTAGATCTGACACCCCGCGATTTCTTTCTTTGTTTTTATTCACACAACTAGTTGTCCATAGAAAAAAAGATTCATTCTGAAGATCAAGTTTTAATTTTTAGTTTCAAGATAGCGTAGTTTTTCGATCCATATTTGGGTATCATCAATTTTGAAACATTTTATCCTTGTGAAAGAGTATTTTGAAGACCGAATATGGTATAATTGTTGAACACATTCAACAGAATATTCTTCGAAAAAAAATCAATTAAGGATTTCCAAATACATTTTCATGAAGTGCTCTATTCCTTAGAGGCGTCTGAACAAAACAATTATTTCTAGAACATGATCAACAGGTGGGGCAACCCAAAAATCAATTCAATTTGAGACAATAATAATGCAGATAACAAAAAAGTTGAAATTATGATTAAAAAACTACATATACGGTGTTTTTATGAGTTTGAAGTTAAGTAAAGCCTCACTGAGCCCAGTCCAGATTTTTGTCGAATTTTAATGCTCTGTTTCAATGAAATTAACAACTCAAAGCTAATTATAAATTTTCAGTCGACTTGATCAGAATTTCAGGAGTTATAGCCAAACGGAAATTCAAGAAATTTCAAAAAACCCCGAAGAAACCTATATATAGGGTGCCCCAAAACTATTGAATCAAACGTCACACCACGATAGAGTAGATCAAATACTATCGAATGACACCAACATTAGTTGAGCGAAAATGTACCGTTTCTAAAAAAACCTAACCTAAAGTTGCCGATTTTCGAACTATTTTTTCAGTCACAAGGCCAATTTGTTATTAAGGATAGCGTTTTTCTCCCATATTATCACCCCTGTTTATTCTGAGTATTAAAAATCATGTAGAAAAAACAATTGTTTTAATTTACATTTACTTAGGTTATGGTTATCGATTAACTACTTGAAATAATTTCAATTAGGGGAGATGAAACAATAATATTACTTCAATATAATTTAAAATCGATATCCTTTTTCACAAACTGGCCCTGTTATTAAGAAAAATAGTTCGAAAATCGGCAACTTTATGTATTTTAATAAAATTCTGATTATTTTGGAAACGGTACATTTTCGTCGAACTAATGTTGGTGTCATTCGATAATATTTGGTTTACTCTATCGTGGTGTGACGTTTGATTCACTAGTTTTGGAACACCTTGTATATGGTATGATTCTGAACTCAGCTCAATGCCCTCTATTCACGGTTTTCATTTGTCTGTTTACTCGTGAAACACCCTGTATACTCCTTGTACTCTGAAAATTTTAAAACGAATGCCCTCACCGTCATATGAAAATTCAAATTCTTCTTGTTGTAAGAACCGTTCATCCTTTCACCCAACGCCGACCCTAGTTACATTGCCCGTTGAAAACGAAATCGGCATCTGTTTACTGCAAAACACGTGTTCGCTGATATGAAGGGTTCAAAATTTTCTACCTGATTCGGGCTTTTTAGGAACGAATTGCTCAAGATGCCGAGTTCGAATAACATTTCGTTTTGCGTGTTATATTGGATAAAATTGAATTTATTGCATGGATGATTCGAGAATTATTGATGTCCAGAATGCTCCAGAATGATGAAAATTTTCAGATTTCATTGAAATTCTTGCGAAAATTATCTCGTATATTTTCAAGTTTAGATTTTAATTCATTCAGAACTTTGAATTTCGGCAAATAATGATGTAAATGATATAGATAATAGTCAATCACATTTCCTTCAGCGCAGTTGTTGTTTTGAAGAAAAAGCAGTAGATTCTCGCAAAATCCGAAACTCTACATGTATAGCAGTTGTTCAGTTCGGGATTAAAGTTTATCCTAGATTGATTTTGACATATCAGTTCAGTTCTGTCAGATCAATCTAGGATCATCTTAAATCTCGGCCTCATCCTGAACTGAACAACCGGGCCTTATAGTAATAGCAACGTAGCATTCATTAAGTCGGTATATTATTGGAATAATACTAATTTTTTATAGCGGAGAATAGTGGTTTTCAGCCTCGGTAGGTATTCACGAAATTCATTTTATTATGTTTTTTTAAGGTGAATCGGCCCGAAATCTTGGATCCCCCGACCTGCTAGTTTCGTATACTTCTATGACAATAGCATAATAACTCAAATTTCAACATTTTCACAGAAATTTTTGAATTTAAGGGAGAGACACATTGAAAAAATCGATAGCAATTTACCGCCTAAACTACGAGCTTGCCGAAGTTGAAACTGGTAACAATCTACTCAGTGCTTCATAATATGTATAGTTTTATGACTCAGTGTTTTTTAGAACCTGTTAAAAAAATTAAAAACTGTAAACTCGTCATCGCCTTCCAAAGGCTGTATCTTGGAAGGTCTGTCGATTTGAAAAATTTACAGGAAATACCCCCGCTTATTTTCATTAAGGAATCATCTCCCTTATTCCTTCGCATTTGTTTACAGATATCCTGTATATAGCTATATTTTATCTATGTACCTTTTTATTTTAGATAGTAGAAGTTAATCAATCATCTGTATCTCAATCATATGTATCCGAGTATGTATCTATATTATTAACTTCATTTTGAAGATTCATTATATCTTGACAAAAATATGGTTGCAATTTCAAAATATGTTGACTCGAGGCCTTCCAAAGACTTCAATATTGTTTATTTTTTCCCTTACACCCTGTATGATCTATCGAAAAATGCAAATCTGTTTTGGCGAATTCTTCATAAAATCTTACTTGTTTCGATATAATTGGTAATTTTCTTTATGATACATCACTGAAATATTTAAACCAGAGAGATGCTACAAGCTCTTAAAATTTTTGGGAAAATCCAATATTTAAACATAATCGATAATAAAAGAGATGTTTCTGAGCAAAGGATTCCTCAAAATCTTTGAGAAATCTGATTCAAGAAAAATATAAAGAGCGTTCCATTTGAAATAACACAATGTCAAACATTCGGTTTAGCCGACGTTGTTCATTTCTGTGATATTGTGAAATTTGTAGCATTTTTTTCTCCTGATTCTGAAATAAAAATTTTCGGATTTTCTCATTGTCCTTGAATATTCATCACCATTAACATCTGAATTTTCTTATCCAAAAAATGTTTCTCTCTGAACAGGTTATTTTATTATATGCAATGATACAATACTGATTGTTCGTTATACTAATAGGTAGTATTATCTATATGGATCATTTCCATAGAGAGAAGAAATATCATTATGGGCAAGACTCAAATCGATTCGTTTTCAGATAGGTAATGAAATAGTTCGCCAAATTCAGAATTATAGTGTAAGCTTGAGATAAAAGAAGTTCTACGGATGCATAGATATACGCACGATGAAATATAAACAGTCATAATCCCATTCGAGAGAGCCAAGATTGGTTCTCTTTCACGTGATTCTTTCCCCTACAAAGGAATGCGATAAAAAATCGTTGAGATATGCCGCCTGGCTTGCAATAATGGAGGAGAAAACGCGCTGCGCCTCTCATTACTTAATTCCTCCGTATACTGATATTCCGCCTGTCTACATCTGCTTGCACAGTACAACGTTGCCATTTTCGGAGGTGCAAACGAGCAAAGAGTCTTTCAGAGTAATTCTCCGATATACAGCTCAGCACACTAGCGCCAGTGATATACACTCGAACTAAAAGATTGTTCAGTACATAAAGGGGGTGCGTTGTGACCTCAAAACGATTTTTTGATATGTTGGTCCCTGAAGCCTCCTGAATCTAACAAGCTAAAAAACAAGGCAAAACGTTTTCACCTCCGATTTCGGAGGTGACATCGATATATATGAGGTGAGAGCGTTAAACGAGTTACTATTTTGGAGGTGGTATTAACACTTTATAACTATATATATATATATATATATATATATATATATATATATCTTTTGGCGGGTCCCACAATAAACCTTATACCTTAAAGGAGGTGAATTCATGTTCACGATCAAATGAAACTGGATCAATCGAAAGATGGGTAGATGGTAAATCTGTCAAAATGTGAGGATCATTACTGAACCATTTTGAGAAGATCAACTAGCTCCTGTCGCAAGCGTCTTGCACCTTCGAGCGTAGAACTCCTAGTAAGGATGTCATCGACATAAATGTTTTCCTGTAATGCCTTCGAAGCCGAGGGAAAAGCCTTCCCTTCGTCAGAAACCAATTGAGTTAATGTTCTGATAGCCAAATATGGAGCGCTACTAACGCCGTATGTAACAGTTAGTAGTCTATAATCTTGGAAGTCTTCTTCAGGAGAAAATCTCCAAATAATTCGTTGGTAATCTACATGATCATCTCTAACCCTTATCATGCGATAGATTTGCCGAATATCCGCACACACGGTATATTGATGTAACCGAAAACGAAGCAATATAGAGATAATTTCACCTGATCGTTTTGTGTTTTAATGACACAATGATGTGGAAAATAAAAACAATGACCGTCCAACAAATTTTCACTAATACGTTCCATATGACAAGAATGAGACAACAGAGTACAACTGATACAGCCTAGGGTTCCGTAGAAGCCGTCGCTCCAGAGATAGAAACCGATTTATTGCCAATTCACGAATGCCAGTATATTTTGGTAATTCACCCCGAAAAGGAAGAGAAACAACGTACCTTCCCTCATTATCTCGAAAAAGCGTATCAGCAAACATTTGGTCAACCTGTTTATCTTCTAGAGATAATGTTTCGCATAGAGGAACTGAGTCTAGTTCCCAGAACTTTTGAAGAGAAAGGTCTAAGTTCAACTCTTTGGGGAAAGCAAATAGAGCAGAAACAGAAAAATTAGAAAGGCATTCAAATCTTCCCAGGCCCCATCCTATAGTATGGGCAGACTGGGCATATGCCCAGGTCGTCAAATTTCAGTGGACGCCGAAATGTAGGAGAGGATGAACGCCTCGCAGAAAGAGGTTTTTCTGTTTAAGCTAGGCTCAATAATTCGAGATCAACGCTTTCAGGCAGTTCATTGAATTCTCTGATGTTACCTTGCTGTGAAAAAGACCTAACTATAAGTACAGATTTTTCCGAAATCATTAATGAATTTGCATAGTTGAAAGCTGGGAGAAAACCCATCATCTTTTTCTTCTAATTTTAAAATTCAAGTTTTCAAATGTCTAATTCTTGGTTTGTAGTGTGAATCATAAATACTATAGGGCTATAGTATTTTCAATGAACGACTTGTTTTTCTGTTTACTGTGATACGTAATTGTTTGTGAAAAAAAACGTATTAAGCAATTATTTTAAAAAAATTACTGGAAAAAGGGCGCCAGTAGACCATTTGCCCAGTGCGTCGATCACCTTAGTCCGGGGCCTGAATCTTCCCATCAAAACATAACCAGGAACTGTATTGATTGCGTCTAACTGTCCTGGGTTTCCTACAATTTTTTCGGGTAAGATAATTTTGGAAAACACGTCTGCGCCATGCAAAATATTAATCGTTCCTGGAATGTGAAAATGCGAATCTGCCAATCTCAAGGCCGATAAATGAGACCAGGAAGTTTTAGGAACTTTAGACGAAGGTACTCTTTCACATACTCGATCTAAAATTATAGCATCAGTAACAATTACAGGTGATTGTAAATCAATCGGACGAGAAGAAACAGTTACGCAACCATGATGAGCGATACTGTTAATTGAATTCAGACCCTTCACGTTTATTTCCATATTGCGCCGAGGCAAACCTAACAAATAAGCGGCCTTCTTAGTAATGAAGGATGAAATAGAGAACCACTGTCCAATAAGCAGCGTAAAGTATGAAACGTACCAAAACTATCGCGTACGTCGATCAGTGCGGTGGATAACAGTACAGAAGAAGATTTTTTTGCGATATCAATTCTTGCCGAAAATATAGTGTTATCATTATTAGACGAGGGGGATGGCACAACTTCAACTGTTTCAGCCTCATCTGTAGAGAACCCATCAAGACGTAATAAAGTGTGATGTCTTTGATGGCATTTGCGACAAGTGTTACAATCCATTTACAATTCCGAAGATCGTGAAGAGAACTGAGGCAATTGAAACATATGTAGATGATTCTGTTTAGCGAAAGCGTGGCGTTCCTGTGGGGTTTTTCAAGCGAACTTTGGACAAGACATTACTGAGTGGTTCTGGTTACAAAGCGAGCACTTTAGCGGAGCTTTTTTAGTGAGCTGATTTTTATTATTATCAGTGAAATAGGTAGCGATGCGTTCAGAGCTAGCAGAAGGCTTGCTCTGATTATGGGATTTTGAAGTTTGGGGCGATAAGGATGACGCTCCCAAGGTGTTCGAAATTCTGAAACCGAGGATGAGCAATTTTTCATTTCGAAGCGAGTGACAGTTGTATTGTCCAAACGTTTTATGAGCATCATGAATAAAACAAAATCCCATGAGTCAACTGGAAATTTCAGATTGCGAAGTGAAGCGATATTTTCAGTAAAAGTGTTCAATAAAGTACGAAGGGCGTTATAATCAGAGCAATTTATTTTTGGAGAGTTTTCGAGGGCATTCCATTGTGCTTGCGCTCTCAATCGCACATTGAAAAATCGACTTACTAGACAATCATAGGCGATTTGATAATTACTAGAAGTCATCGGTAAGGTGCGAACCAATGAGAGCGGCGGACCTTCTAATGATGAAATTAGATAATTAAACTTTTAGAAGATTAGATTAGAAGAAGGATTATTATGTATAAGAGCGTCAAAAAGATCAATGAAGGTGGTAAATTAAGTATAATCTCCTCTGAACTTTCTTATCTCAATTTTAGGAAGACGAACTTTTGGTGTATTATTGGCCATACAGGAGGCTAAACTTTGCTTCCTTGTGAACATAGAATGGGCTGACGTATCTAAATTAAATTGGTTTGGATCGAATAATTCAGTGTAAATAGTATTGATAGTAAAGTAATCATTTTGAAACTGCGTTCTTATAGCTTCTTCCGATTTCATATCTGCATCATCATCTTGGAAGAAAGAAGATGGTATGATCTGATGCTCCTCTCTAACTTCGTCGAGTTCAGTGACCCGAATTTTAAATGATAACCCAAGAGTTCCATCTACTTTTGCTCGAGAAGCAAGATCCAATAATGCCTTTATTTCACTGAGACAAGGATTCCTATTAAATTTAGCTTTCTTTAATTTAACGTTAATCATCGTTACCCAAATGAAAAAAAAAATAAGTTATCAATTTTATGTTAACAAATTTTCGAATAATAAATATCGATGAATTCAATCCAAATCAACTCCGATGAAAATTCGATAAATATGTATCAACTGTGATAACGAGCGCCGGGCGTTGACCGGTACCAGATGCATCAATGCAGCAAAAAATCTTCGTACACAATGGGAACTTGAAGAAATGAAAAATCAAAATTAGTAATTTTTCAATAAAATGCTAAATGCGAAAATTCAGCATCCGGCTCGAAGGACCAATGTTATGTCCGGTAGCTCAGTTTATTTGTTGAGAAAATTGGACTGTATTCTTTGGCGATTTGAAGCTGGAGCGAAAGCGAGATATGCGTATGGAACAACAAAATTCATATGAGAAAAAATGCGGTCAACAATGATGACTTACCAAAATATCAAACTGCGATAATGAGGGTACTGCTCCAAAAAACCCAGCTCTTCACAGGGACCCTTTGCTGCTGGATATTTTCTCCAACTTCTTATTCAAGATGCGGTGTTGAAAACACAATCAAAAATACGATGTGAAATTTCCAACCAAATATGCGGGTGGAATCAATGCGTGGCAAATCCAAAACCAATCCAAAAAATCGTAATTTTCTAAAGAATTCCAATGGCACAGGTAACAACCAAAATTCCGCTACTTTCCGACGATGACAGTTTATCACAAACAAATGAAAACAAACAACGATCGCTGGTATTGGATCAAGAAAAGACCGACAAGGAATGGAAAACAGTGTCTTACAGAAGAAAAAGAACCAACTTGATTTGTACGGGTTCTAAAACAGCGAACTCAATTATCAGGGGGGCACCCAGAAAGCGATGGCTATATGTTGGCCGAATAGGAGGCAAGGATACTTCAGAACAGGATATTTCGGGTTATCTGAAGAACATTGAAGGACATGAAGGCATTGAAGTGAAGAAGCTAAGAATATCTGGTAAAAATGCAGCGTTTAGTGTGGGAGTTCCTTCAGAGATATTACTCAAAATACTTTGTGATCCGGAACTTTGGCCTGAAGGCGTGGTAATCAGGGAGTTTTCCTTTCGAAACTTTTTTCGACAACGAAGTTCCAGTGAGACATAGTGAATATTTAACCGTTACAAGTCCAGACGAAACTAAACCTCATATTGTCAATTTAAATTTGAATACCCAGTAGGAAGAAGATTTGAACAAAATTACGATAATTCATCAAAATGTGCAAACAATCGGGAATTGTGTCAATAGATTGGAACTTTTCTTGAGGGGTTTTCCAGATTGTATGTTTTTTTGCGTGACAGAACATTGGAAAACAGATGCATAATCAAGAAACTATGGTATAGACAAGTTTTACCTGGCGGAGGCAGTGTGTGGGGAGAACGAGAATCAGCACGGAGGAAGTGCAATCTAGGTAAGGAGAGGTATCAAACCGAAAAAGCTACCGAAGATAACAGGTGACTTCAACATACATATGCACGAAACGGATAGAAGCAGGGATAAGGTGGCGTTATTCGCTTTACTACAACCTGAGTCCACTAGTTGAAGATTATACAAGGGAGACAATCTCATCAAAATCGTTAATTGACAACATTTCAACAAACTACCACCAAGACTGTGAGGTTGAAGTAATTCACAATTTGATTTCAGATAATGCTGCTCAGAGAGTTCGTTTCAGTGTTCAAAAGTCAAATGAGTATGTTTTTAGAAGAATTTTCAACGTTTCTAACATAGATATCTTTCAGGAAAGACTTAGACTTGCAGATTGGACAATGGTATATGAGGCAAATGGTGCAAATGAAATATGGGAGTGTTTTTATGGCATCTTTTTAGATCACTTCAATACCTGTTTTCCTGTTAAAAAATAAAAGCAAAAAATAACGACAATTAAACATAAAATATCAGATACAGAGATAGAAGAGTGGGGAAGGCGATTGAATGTCCTATATGTGATGAGCTCTGTGGATTCTAATTATGATCAACAGTACAAAGAAGTGAAGAAGAGTTATGAGAAGACACTAACGAAAAAGAAAGCCTTATACTTTCAGCAGAAGATCTGACAATAGATCCAAAACTGTATGGTCAGTCATAAATAACATAAGAAGTGGATCAGATCCCCCCAAGGATATTCAGATGCTGGGCGATGGTATGACAGTTGCAGACAATTTCAACAACTACTTCTGTAATTATGCTTCTGACATAACTTCTGATGTGCCGGTAGGAGATAAATCTTATTTAGAACAGGTAGTTTCAATCATTCGTCTCAAACCTATAGCAGAGACCAAAATTATAAGCATAGTGAAGAACCTCAAGAGTAAACATAGCAGTGGTTATGATGGAGTTCTGACATCTCTAATAAAAAATTGTATTGGTGGAATCCTTTCACCATCGACGTTTGAGGTTAAATTATCCTTTGAAATGGGGATCTTCCCGAACAGTTTAAAGCTAGCAACCATCCGACCGATGCATAAAAAGGGTAGTGTGGCAGAGCTTGGGAACTATAGACCTGTAAGTTTGCTACCAAGTTTTTCTAAGATCTTTGAGAAGTGCATGAGCAACATATTGATGGAATACTTCCTGGAAAACAATTTGTTTTATGATGGTCAACATGCTTACCTGAAGGGTAAAGGAACAAATACTGCTCTGTATGAGTTCACAGAGGCTATATTACAAGCAATGGAGAAGAAAGATCTGACAACGGGTTTGTTCCTTGATTTAACTAAAGCTTATGACTGTGTAAATCACAAGAACTTATTGAAGAAGTTGGAGTTATACGGAATAACTGGTACAGCATATCAATGGCAGAAGTCATTTTTGTCGAAGGGGTTTCAACAAACTGTGATCACGAAAAATGGTAAAAATTTCAAATCATCCACGAAATTAGATATATTAGGTATTCCTCAAGGTAGCATAGTTGGTCCTATATTGTTTCTTATAAACATAAATGATGCATACAAATCTCTTGCCGGACTGTATTGTTTTTCGAGTTTAAATTGTTTTCTTTTTAACTATGCTGATGATAAGAATTTCGTCATAACAGCACATGATCTGCAAACTCTACTTGATTATTCAAATATTATTTTCAATATAATATCAGATTGGATCAAGAATGAAGGCTTAGTGTTGAATGAGAGCAAGACAAATTGTGTATTGTTTCATACCAGCAGAAGCAATTTGGTACTTCCCAATGTGGTCAAGTTAAATGTCTTGGAAATTAATTTGAGTTCTGAAACAAAGGTCCTAGGTTTGATAGTGGATGTATTCTCACAGTTGGAAAGTCATATAGATGAGCTGAATACAAAATTGAATTCTGTATGTAACACCTTGAGGGTATTATCAGAATATCTTAATGAAAGTGGTCTCAAAACTGTCTATTTTTCAAATTTTGAGTCTATTGTTAGATATGGCCTGGTTTTTTATGGTAATGCTAGTACAGTTGGAAAAGTCTTTTTAAGTCAGAAGAGAGCTATTAGAGTTATTAAAAGATTGGGTTTCAGAACATCATGTAGAGGTCATTTCAAGCAATGTAATATGTTAACTATATCTGCTCTATATATAGAAGAATGTTTGATGTTTCTTGTGAAAAATAGTGAATATTTCAGTGCTTACCTGCCACTTTTATAGTATCAGAGATAGTGGTTATATGTATCCTGTGCACAGATTAACGCTGACAGAAAGAGAATCAAGATATTCCTGTATAAAGATTTTCAATAAGTTGCTTTCGAGAATAAGAAGAATCAACGACCCAAGGGTCTTCAAGAGAGAAATATATAAGCTTTTGATAGGGCTAAACCCATACACAATTGAAGAATATTTTAATTCCCCTCTGTGCTAAGGCACATGTTTTTGTCCTTTCTTTTGTTTAGTTTTTGACTAATATTTCGTTCTGACAACATATCGGTGTACAATATGTAGGATTCTTGAAATAAATATGATTATTATTATTATTATAAACAGCAAAAAACTATCTCAATATCAATAAATACATCAAAATCAATCCAATCTAATCAACGTGTGAAAAGCAAACATATGCGAAGCCACCAGTGTTGACATATTAGCGCGAAATTTAAATATTTAGCGATGGCTTCAGCTTCAAATTTATGTTCTTATAAAATGACCAAACAATGACCGCCTTTGGCCTTCACAAAGAGCTTGAGTCTCTTTCTGAACGAGGCGCACGGTGCTCGGTCCTCGCTAAAAAGGTTCCATTCTCGCGTCAGGGACAACTTCCACACAACAACAATATCCAAATGAGGAACTACGAAGATTAGTCGACTACGATCCAACAGAAGAAGCTAGAAGGTCAAGAACCTACCACCGAAGACCGAGAGATCAGTTAAGTATTTTAAAAGTAACCAAAGAAGAGCTTGACCTATAAAAGATATAGGCAGCATACAACTATCAACACGACTATGATCGTGTGAGAGTCCAGAAACCATAAGAGTCAACTGTTTAATAGGCAAAAATGTCCGGAACCTATGAAGAAGCAGTTTAGGGTTTTTGATAGGTCTCCAGCTTAGGAGAGTGAAAATCCCCACACTTGTTCTCCCTCAGGAGAGGGTGTGTTCGTCTGTCTCGCAGATTATTCCCCTGCTAAACCAAAAAAAACTTCATTCATCCAATTGTCAAAATGACAAGGTATTTCTATGATGAAAATTTCGAAATTAGTCTCTGACTGAACCATAGAATGTACTATTTTTCGACGAGTGAATTTTCGCTTCAGCATGTATCGCAAAACACCTCGCATTAATCGTCATATATCTTAAAAACGTTTGAACGTAAAAAAAATTCCTTAGGACAAAAGTTGTAGAAAATGTTATGCTCTATAACTTTTATAATGAATGCGAAAAAGATCTGAAGCCCAGGGAGGAGATAATTCAAAGAAACTGATTTTTGTGACCTTTATATCCAATTTTTATTGCTTCGGCTTGCTAAAACTGTCAGATTAATTTTTTTCTGTTATTCTTGAATCATTAGCTTCAAAATAAGAAAAAGCGCCACGGCGCTCGAGAATGTACACGTGACGTTTTTTTTTTGCAAGTTTGGCGCCCTCCCACACATTTTCGACACGCTTAAATTGTCAGATTAAGAGAATATATACTTTTCATCATGTAATTAATTAACCACATATGTGTATCTTAATCTGACGCGCTCGAGTATGTACAATGATCGTTTTTTTTTTACTATTCTGACAGGCTGTCCTAGACAATTCCTCCTATATACAGGTCTAATTTTTGGTAGACATACTCTACAGGGTCCAAGGTATGTCCCCCTATATTTCCCCTTATATCTGACACGCTCGAGTAAATCCCGAATTTCCCTCTTCGGCTCCCCAACTATAGGGTCCAAAAGTATTCCCTGAGTTGTGAAGATATTACGAATATGAAATATCGAATAAATAAGTATCATTATTAAGGATTTCCTATAAATTTCTATCCTGTCACCCTGTGCCGAAACAATGTTTGGAAATGATATTGATTGATTCAGGAATGAACTCTGAACTTTTCCTTTCTTTTCGTACGAATATTGAATATTAATATTTAAATAAAATACTTTCTGAAGTCATTCACACTCTACCTCGGAATCAACTTTCTGAATTCGATTGGAGAATTAAAAATGAAAATAATGCCCGAAATGTGGAAGAAGCCGCTCCAAAAACCCAACAGTAGTTGGCCATATTTATCAAAGCGATGTCTAAAAGTTTGATAAGTTATAACCATAGACATATCAAATAATATGGGGTAATAATGGGGAAATAAGTCTATGGTTATAACTCTTCAAAAAGGGAAGTGGCTACTACAGTGCAAAACGTTCAGGCTGTCTGGGATATTTATGGGAAGAATGCGAATGCGGCATCTTTGATGATTTTTTATTGCCACTGCATATTATTGCGTGCATCAGTGAGTCCGCGCATAGATAAATTTCTTAGTGTTCCTCTTGTTGCTGACAGGACTTAACTGCATTTATTTTTATTCGGTACATGAGTTGATTTTTTCTGGTCTAAGCTCAAAATGCCTCCCCTAAATCCTAACGCCCTAGGCCGCCGCCTACCCTGCCTACCCCCTAGCGACGGCCCTGTATGATCATTTGAGTTGTTTGTGATATATTGAATTTTAATCGTTGATGAAGATCATACTAGGGAATCAATAGCCAATTGAAATCCTCCAATTATGCGCACATATCAAATTAAATTCCAAGATCAAAAGTGTACAACTCAAGATACGAGGAGCATTCATTGAAAATTAATAATGGTGTCCAAACCAGTTAGAAAACAAATTTCTGAATTATTCTTCGTACCTTAAGCGTACCGACTACTACAGAGCTATGAGTTACTTACTCAAGGCCTTGTTCAGAAGACACCTGACTAACATCTGAGTGACTTTTAGGTATTACCAACCTAGGGAGCACTATGGCTTTTTTTCCACGGGTCTTCAGAGTGGTCTGCGATATATGGAAGAGATCACCCAATCTGTTTGGAGAATGTGGACTCAAAATTGTTAATTTTCTGTCTCCAGGACTAAGATTGAGATAACCAGTATCTGGTGGAAGACTCAGGTGCTGGGGTACTCTTGCTTTTCCACTCCATAGGCCCCTTCGTTTTTCAGCACTGATGGTCTCCTCAGAACCCGAAAGTAAAGAAGAACTATCTCCAGAAATAGCGTATCTTTTAAGTATTACTTCGTTATCTATATTCTCCAGAGATTTTGTTTCAACGCTCTCAGATAAAATCTTTATCATGTCTCGTTCACTAGACGACAAAAAGGGCCTATTAGGTGCTCTAAGACATTCCATACTTCTCGCAGCTTTAGTACTTCCAGTAGCCAAGAGATATTTTCCTTTATACGACCTCATTTCGTGCTCATCATCCTCTTGGGACGAACTACTATGCGGTGATTTCGAAAAAAGCGAATACTTAGGTGACATCTTGTTCGATACTGAAATCGAGGATTCCATGGAATCCGACTCCTGGGAATCCCCACTCGCCTGGTGCATAAGGATTTGACATTGTGGATGATTTTCTGTTTTTTTTATATCTTGATACGGTGACATGAATATTTGAGTGGAAGTTTTGCTCAGATTTTGTTGTGTGAGTATTGCGGTGGATGACATTTTTGATGAAATGGTGGTTTCCTCATCCTCTTTTTCCATGTTCGGACATTCGGTTACTAAGAATCGATCGTTTTCCGATTATTTGCTTAGACATCATGAACCACTGCTCATATGGGAAGGTTAACTGGGCCTAAACATAATAAAATAAAGCAGGTAAACGTTTTCGTTGAATTACTTGATAAACATCCTGAAGCGAAATGATGTAAGAGCTCAAATCCAAGAATTTCATCCTAAACTAGCAATATGACGGGTTTACAACGACTCAGAACTACAACCGGATATACAAAGTGAATAAGACGCTTGTTAAGGATGCTCCATGGTTTCAAATGTTTCTAGCGATAATTGTTTCTTCTAAATCTTCTAAATAAATTCGGAATGGGGTACCATGAGACATTAAAATATTGAGTATTACTCAATACCAACATCAAGACACGTGATTTGCCTACCTGTGTTTCAATGATTTTTCGGATTCACTGAGGATTGTTTTCGAATGGGCGAGTTTTTTTAGTTTCAAGTAATACTTCTCAGAATAATATTCTTCAAAGCTTTTTTCTGGAAACATTCTCTGGATCTGTTCCAGAAAAACATGATTGACAACATAAACTTGAGATTAGCCAACTAAACTTAGGGTGGTTTATCTCCAGGAAAATGCTTCTGTTGTTTTCTCCTGAGGTGTCTCCCATCTCCAGCCGGTTAAACGGCAGTGTTACTGAAACTCCTACGCTAAAATGTAGAAGCATATTGAATAGGAAGCAAAAGTATCGGAAAGGACCTTAGGAGCTACAACTTCTCGGCATTAAAAAAAAGTTAATAGAAAAATAACAATTTTAGTATGCCCTCAAAAGAATTACGATACAATTAGAACAATGCATTTTTTGCTATTTCATAAGCAAAAATGCTTTCTGTTGAAAATAAGCTTGCAAAGCCAGAATGAGCGATATTAAACTTTTGTTTCTAACGTATACCAATGCCTTGTTATTAGGGAATAAAGAAATCTAAACGACTCTTGATAAAACTTAGAGGGACTTAAGGAGGGACTGCTATGAGTGTGAAGAGTAAATACTAATAATAATATAATAATAGTAATAATTAAATGTTTATTTGACTCACATACAAAAATTTCTCACAATCTGTACAAAATTAAGTAGGGGAGACTAGGGAGCATTGATACATGGGGAGGCTTGATACAGGCTTATATCCGCGGTCTGTAGCCGTTTTCAAAAGTAATATACTGGTGAACACAATTCTCTGGCAGAAAGCACTACATGACCTTAATCTGTAAGGCTAACAGTAGTTCATTCGTGAAATATTCAACAAAGAGTGTTTCGAGGTGAGAAATTGTGAGTATTTACTCACGTTACCTAAGGGTTTTATGATCGTGCATTAATTTTTCAGCATAAACAAATATTTGACTGGGAAATATGCATAAACCTACTTAATTTACTGTTTTATTAGGTTGCCAAAATGTATGGGTATAAAATGAAAACATAAATTACTTTAAAACTTGCTTTCAGGGAGGTTTGAGACATTTAGGGTGGGGAGGCCTGATATATGTATCATCTTAAAAAAATATTCCAGAGCTGGTTGGACAGGCCTACATAAAGGCGTTTTTACCATCCAACCTACCTTCTGAACATGTTTCTGCACCTACGGGACCAAAGCAAACCAGTATCATTGCTGACCTACCTACTGATCTAGTAATTCTGGATCAGGCGTCAGGTGTGCTCGCAATGGTGCCAAAAAGAATGTGACCGTCTTAGAAATGGCACAAAAATGTTTATATGTGACATTTGCAAGTGATAACAATGGGGCTTATATTTTCAGTTTATGTGTCTCATGCCTCCCAGTACACCGTATCAATCCTCCCATATGTTGGGAGGCTTGAGACATTTTGCATGTTTTTGTGTTCAACGTTTTGTACAGAATAGGATGTTTATATTTTGAGAATTCTATATTTATTTCGTTGAACGATTAATCGAAGAATTATATAATGTTATAAAAGTCCTGTTTCTTCATATAATTCATTTTACAAAAATAAATATTCCAAAAACGTATCAACCCTCCCCAGTCTCCCCTACTAATTGAACCAACAAGAGTTCCTTTAACCCTCAAAATGTCAAAAAAAACATTAGAAAAAAATATATCTTTCCCGAAGGCACATCCATTGGCAAGCCACTGGACCTGCCTTGTGTGGGAAATTATTGTTTCATTTACTCAAAAACAAAAAGACACTCAAAGAGAAACAAATCCAGACGATACAGAAAAAGAAAAAAAAACATCTCATCTTGAAAGGAAAGAAAAGAACAAACTGAGCGAGCAGGCACATTATCTAAACATGAACAAATGAATTCTTTATACAGAGCATTTCCTCGACCACTCCTGCCGACATCATTTTCAACCAATTTTTGATTTTCCTCTTGAATTCATTAAGAGTTGCAGAATTTTTTATTGTTGTTGGAACCTTATTGTAAATAAAGGGGGCTAGGTACGTATGAGATCTCTGACCTATCGTTTTTATTGTTCGCGGAAAAATAATCCAACTTCCTCTATTTCTGGTATGTTCATTGAAGCTTACTGACATTAAGTTCTTTCTCTGGTGAATTGTCAGAGCCAAGAAAAATAGTTTTCGCAGGTCCATGATTCCACTCTCGGCGAACAAGTGTTCAGTCGAAAATAAAAAAGGCCTTCGATAAATTATCTTGATCAACCATTTTTGTGTCACCTCTAGTTTTTTCAAGTGAGTTTTTAAAACAGCACCCCATCCCAATATTCCATAAAGCAGATGAGGCTGGACCAGAACAATGTAGAGCCTCCTCAGCAGCTCTAAATCGCAAAATTCTCTTAATTTCTTGAACTTTGGAACAAGCATGCGCAACTTATTCACCAGATGGTCCACCTGATTATTCCATCTAAGATGAGCATCCAAACAAACACCCAAATATTTGAATTTATACACTGCATTGATCTCACGCGAACAGCCGCATTCCGTAAATGATAACGTTTGGAAATTGGGCATTCCAACAGAGGTGACAGAGAAGGGCATAAAGCACGTTTTTTCATAATTCAGGGTCAACAGTCGAGAATCGAAAAAATCTTTTATTATCATGAAATCATCTTCCGCCAAACTCCTTAGTTCCTCCCACGTATCAGCCTGATAAAATACAGCGGTATCATCTGCAAAAGCAACCAATTCACCCCTAGTATTCAGAGAAAAGATGGAATTCAGATAGGCAATAAACAGAAGAGGACCCAATATTGTACCCTGCGGTACGCCACATTGAACAGTAGAAAAAGAACTGAAGGAGCTTCCAATCCGTACACACTGTCTCCTACCAGTCAAATAGCTTCTGTACCAATCTAATGCCCGACCTCTGACTCCATAATCCTCCAAGACTCCTAAAAGTTCTCCATGATTCACCGTATCAAACGCCTTTGTCAAATCTATAAATACAGAAACACAAGGCTTAGATGAATCAAGTGATCGGTAAATTTTGGCTGTCAAATTTGCGAGTGCATCCTGTGTTGACTTGCCGCTTCGGAATCCAAATTGTCTTTCATTCAAAATTTTACAGTCTTCCAGGAATTTATAAGTTCTTTTATGAATTATTGTTTCCAAAACTTTGGAGATACTTGAAGTCAAAGAAATGGGTCGGTAGTTATTCATCTGTTCTCGAGCCCCCGACTTGAAAACCGGTATTATGATACTTTCCTTAAGCATTTCTGGAAATATACCCGATTCAATAGACATATTGACTATATGTGTAAGTGGTGCCAAAATATACTGAGCGACGGATTTAAGAATGTTTGAGGTGATGCCATCCAAACCAGGCGCCCTGTTAGACTTCATGGATCCCACGATTGCCATGATCTCTTGCTGATCCGCTGGCTGAAAAATTAGCTCAAGGGGGTTTCTTTCATTAGGAATTCTATGTTTATTAAATGTTCTTAGTTTTTCCGCTAGTTTCGGTCCGATATCAGAGAAGAACGAACCAAAAGCCTCCGCTATATCTTTGCTGTCATCAAGCACAATATTATCCTGTTGTATTAGATCAGGCTCCCTGTTGGGGTTGTTATGTTTACTATTTATAAAATTCCATAATTTCTTCGGTTCATTCTCATACTTGAGCAATTTCGTTCTGTAGTATTCCCTCCTTGCACTCCGTATGAATTTCTCGAGCAACTTTTTATAGGTTTTATATTTAGCAATGAGTTCTGGGTTCAGAGGGTGAATTCTTATTTTCCGAAAAAGCATATTTTTCTCATTAACCGACTTAATTATTCCCGGAGTAATCCACTCCTTACGCTTTATCTCTATTTTTCTTTCCTGCTTCTCAAAAGTGTTTTTTGAAATATACTGTTTGAAAACCGTTAAAAATTCTTCAGTGGATTTATTTGGATCCCTCTCCTTCAGGACATTGCGCCAATTATGAGATGCCAAGTCATTATTAAGTTTGTGTAAATTTAGAAACTTTTTTGTCCCCTCCTTACGCTCCATCGTCTCGGATTGAATCCTTAGGAACAACATTATCGGATAGTGGTCAGTTATATCACACTGCAAAACAGCCGCAGAAAAATCCTCCTCTCGCAAATCAGTTTTTAGAAATATATGGTCAAGACAGGTCGAACTGCTTGGTCTTGTCACGGAATTAATCAAAGAAATGAAACCCTGCTCGCACATTACATTTTGATATTCTTCATGTACCTCCCTGCCCGACAAAATATCAAAATTTGTGTCACCAATAATTATATTAATGTGATCTCTTTGTCTGTTCTTCCGGAAAAAACCCGTGAAAAATTCATTGAATAATTCTTTAGAAATATCATGTGGTCTATAAACTGCTATAAGATTTATTACGCAGGAGCCAAAAAAAGCTTTTCCTTGCAAATTCAGAACACCATCAGTAAAAGTATGGCATTTAAACTTTATATCATTTCTTACATAAACAACAACACCATCATTCTGGTTAACACCACCATTGTTATATAATAAGCTATAATCAGAAATTTGAAACATCGACACATGTTTCAGTGAGAACTATGAAATCATATGAACAATCTATTCCATTCAGAACTAGTTTTAAGGAGTCAAGATTTTTATTTAGACTTCTTATATTAACATGAAACACCTTCACATTGAAATCGCGCTTTATCCTCAAAAAATCATTCAAATCTTGAAAACCAGAGAAAATGTCATTATTTGATTTGTGAACAGATGTTATATCAAAATCTTCAAGATAATGATCCATAATTATGCAATAGTATTTGCAGATCTATAGTCCGTTCTTTCGCGCAGCTTTTTAATTTGGATCTCGAACAAAGGACAAACTTTATCAAGTACAGAGTGATTTACATCATATCTGGTTTTGAACTTATTGTTATTTTCTACACAGTTGATACATGAAAATTTTTTGGACTTACAGTCTTTGTAGTAATGAGAATCAGGACACTGGGAACACTTGGTGGGACCGTTATATTTACAGTCACTAATTTTGTGGTTGAATCCATAACATTTATAACATCTTGACACCTTCAAATTCTCCCAAACAGGACATCTTTGGAGTCCGATGTATATTCTGCCTGCTGAAATTAATTTTTTGAATGCTGAACCGTTACATTCTATTATACCGTATTGTGATGTATTATTCCTGTTTATTTTGGCCAAAACTAGGTCTAGTTCATCCGTTTCCCCAAGAAATGCATTTTGTTTTCGAATTGCATTTATAATATCCTGCTTGAGAAAGTCTTTCTCTATGTTCGAAACAACAATGCTGGGTTTACGCATTTTCGTTTCTTTTATGTCATAACTTCCTCCCATTTTCGAAACCAATTCATCTCTCATTTTATTGGTAGATCCATTTGAGTTACATTTAATTAACACACAGCCATCCTTTCTGTTCAATACCGAATCTATTCCTACCGATAGTTTACTCACATCCAATTTATCCACTATATCCTTCTTTGTTCTAGAGCAATCCTGTTTACTTTTCGGTTTGCATACAATGAAAGGAACGTTAGGCATGGATTTTTTTCCGTGGTTTGTTCTATTATTTACGGCTTCCGCATATGTGAACTGGTGGCATGAAGGTGTTGTAGCCAGGTTATCAAATTCTTCCCGAAGTTTCTTAAGTTCCTGTTCTAGAAGTCTTATGATTTCCTTTTTACTCTCTATAAGGTCATCTTTAGTCTCTATTATTTTATTAAAAAGTTCGACGGACTCACCCCTCAAGCAGGACTCGCAGTAAAATTTCATGACACGTTTTACTTTTAATTCGATCACTGCAATTTCCGATGAAGTTAAATTCGCACATTGTTCACAAACATTCCGCGAACAACCATCACAGCTGACCACCGGTAATTTCGATGAGGCGGATTTTCTGCATCTTTCGCACTCCATCACCTGTTCTTCCGCTAACTGCACTGGGAACAGATGTTGTCTTTCACATTTTCAGAAGACGATTTGAGTCAACTATATCTACAAAATAATCAACTTGGGAAAAGTCTTCCCGGAACAAACTCCGATCTAGTCGAATCCACAATTGTTATTCCAACTATAGTACAAAATTCAATCCAGAATTCAATGATTTTCCCACTTTAACAGAGATCAATATCTCTGATCTATCAGAGCGAAAACACGAGACAACCTCCACATACGACGCATCATATGCTATTCAATCCTTTAGAAAGTTACAAGAATGATTCCACGAAATAGAGCCTTTTTTATTGAAATAGTAAAAGCCTAATTCCAAAGAAATACAATAGTTATTTGTGCAACCAGTTGGAAAAAGCATTATTTTTCGTAATGAGCGCATTTTTGCGGAACGAGTGAAGCGAGTTGCGCGAAAGAGCGCGAAATACGAAAAAT
Organism: Coccinella septempunctata; assembly: GCF_907165205.1. Taxonomy (NCBI): domain Eukaryota; kingdom Metazoa; phylum Arthropoda; class Insecta; order Coleoptera; family Coccinellidae; genus Coccinella; species Coccinella septempunctata. The sequence goes on along the minus strand of NC_058193.1, from coordinate 10,472,382 downwards.
AGTGTTTCCCAACGTGTTTCACACAATATTTTTTTAAATTTTGAATAGGATGTTGCTGTAAATTTAAATTAAAAGTACTAAAACGTTTTCAAAAGCTTTCCTCGGAAATTCCTTCAAAATCGTGTAATAACAGAAATTATTCAATTTTTCACTCCGTTACTATGAAAGTTAGTATCGTTTAATCATCAGTTGTGAAATATTTTACTTTGCGTATCCAGTTGCGAAAAGTAGAACGTTTCAAAACGTCAATGGGTTTTAAAAAGTGTCACTTTATATGTCAAAATTAGAATAATATGTTTTTTTGTATTTCAAGATAGTTACCACAATGAAAAATCACTATATGCTACTAAAAGAGACCAAGGCACAAAAGCTAAAACATAAATATATAATACTTTAAGTCAAAAATGTGTACTTTCTGGGAGTTATGTATAGTACATTGAAAAATAAAAATAGTATAAATAAACTCATGGCCTAAAATGCCCATTGCGGGACATATATCCTTCCAAAGTTGATAACAGTAAAATAAATTTCTCCGCATAACTTCTAAACAGTGAATGCCATCAGATTGAAATTTCGTGCATAAATGTATGTTGTTAAAATACATTTTTTTATAACATTTCTGGAATTGTCATAAAGGGTGTTTTTAGTTGGTGAGTCATGATTTTTTGAGACCACTTCATTCGTTGCATTGAAAAAATTAGAACCATTCGATGGAGCGAAGAAAATCACATGAATAAGGTACTCTTATACAAATACCAAAAATTCAAACCGTTTGCGAGATATTTGAGTTTTTGTAGTCAGATGATGTCAGCAGATTAATTCATCTAGAGTGTCATCGATAACGATATTTTTTAAGCAGGCCATGATCAATTCTGGACTTAATTTTGTCGATGATATTAGAGTACCTTCATCATATAATTTTCTTTTTCTTGTTATCGAATTTTGAAATTTAAGAGAGAATAACCCCTTGTATGCAAGTCGCTGGTTTTTTTGTGTGGTGAATTACTTCGGTATGATAATTATACATATCACATATGATTATGGTTATCCGTGTTATCGAGTTTTGAAATTTGAGGGATGAATAATCACTCCCTGTATCCCTATGTTAGTCGCTGATTTTTTGTGTGGTTAATCAGGTCGATATAACGCTCCTTCACGTCATTTATGGTTATGATATTCCGAACAGTTATCGAATTTTGAAATATAAGCGATGAGACAAATCACCCACTCTATCTTTATGCAAGTCGCTGTTCGTGTAGTTATCTCTTCGATATAACGATTATACCTTCCAAATACGGTAATTCTCCGGCGAACAGTTTCCGTGTTAGCGAGTTCTAAAATTTAAGGGATGAGTCCGGATGCCCCCCTATGCGAGACGCTTATTCTTTGTATAGTTAATCACTTCTTTGTGATGATTATACAAACCATAACATGGGGATATTTTAAATCCTTGGGTTAATTTGATCACAATTCGTTATTCTTTCGTACTTACAGTGACTTTATATACCATAGAGATGACAATAGACGTCCGAGTGTTTATTGGTTGAACCGTTTTCGACCTTAAATGGCGGACAATGTTTACATTTGTGACAGCAGTTCAGTGTGAGACGTTGAAGTGAGTAGACGTGTTAAATGATTTTTCGAGCACACGGCAAAGGAATTTGATTGAATACTGATTATTCGGGTGAGTTTTGGAATGAGTTTTGTTATGTTGTTTTGTATACAGTCCAGATCAAAAGATCGTTGGTTGTGCAAATCAAATCAGGTGAGACTTATTCTAAATAATAATAAGTTAAATAATAATAAGTTATTTTTGTTATGTTTTCTCTCATTGATATTTATCGCCATTGTAAAAATCTAAAAACGTTTAGCCATGTCGGAGACCTCAGATAATGAGGGTTCCTACATGGAAGCTTCCGAAGGAGTCAATGACTTCAGCGCGAATGAGTTCGAAATACAAACTACTTCAAGAGAAGACAACGAGCTAATGAAAACTTGAAAACTCAAATCGCGAAAGTGAATGAAACGGTGCGCCAATTGATTAATGAACACCGCCTAGCAAAAGAAGAAATAAGTAAGCTTTCAGCGCCGAAACCCCCTACATTTGCCGAAATTTCGAGTTCAGCAGCGAGAAATAATGTCACTTCAGACATTAAGAGAAATCAAGCAACGTTGATTGCTAAAACTCCAAACGCGCCCTCTTCCAGACGTGCTCGTAAGGACATCTCCTTGTCAGACGAAGAAAAAACCAAAAAAGCGCCTGAAGTGCCTAGAAAGGACAAAATCCCACCCATCACGATGATGGGCACCTCAGATTGGGTAGAGATTTCTAAAGCACTCCAAGCACACCAAGAAGTTCAATTATAACCGCAAGTCTCGAGTGAAATCTTGACAAAAGAAGGCGTGCTATAGTGCTCCATAGTGCTATAAAAATGAAAGCGGAAGAGAAAGTCGAAGTGAAAGTGCCCACTAACAAAGCTACGGAATATTTGATTCCGTCTGTGAAGTTTGTCTAGGTTCTATATTTGTTATCGGAATTTTAATTCGTTAAAATTTTCAAAGTTGGTGTTCATCCCCAGTGTCCAGATTTTGATCGTTGGTACTGCAGAAAATATCAGGTGAGCTTATTTTTCGTATCTTTTTTCTGATTTTTCTCATAGCGTAGAAAACTTTTGGCTTTATACCATAGTTTTATATTAGACTATTTCAGTGAAGATTCCTGAATATTTCATTATTTTCAAATTGTTTGATATTTTGAGAAATCTGAGTATAAAACCATGTCGGAAACCTCAGATAATGAGGGTTTCTATATGGAAGCGACCGATGCTGAAGAATTCTGCGACGGCGAACACGGGGAGCTCGTAAAGCTCAGGGAAGAGTATGGGCAGTTGAAAGCTCAAATTGTCAAACTGACCAAAACTGTTTCACAGTTGGTCGGTGAGATGCGCCTCTTGAGAGAGAAAATGACCCGAAATAATATGCCGAAATCCCCCACTTACGCCACAATTACAAAACCGGTAGCGGGTTCCAGAAATAATTTCCTTAAAGTAAATGTTTCACAACCCGAAACAAGGAAAAATTAAGCAACGTTGGTTGCGAATGCCCCAAACGCGCCCCCAACTAAACGCGCGCGAAAAGAAAGCTCCTCTTCTGATGAGGAGACTGCCAAGAAGACAACGGGAGTGCCTAAAAGGGATAAAATCCCACCAATCACGATGATGGGTATATCAGATTGGGTAGAGATCTCAAAAGCTCTATATACCAAGAAATTCAGCTATAACCGGGCTACTGTAGTGGAAGACTGAATCAAGATTATAGCCACAACTGTAGATGACTACAGAAAAATAACTGAATTCTTCGACCAACTTGAAAAGGAGTATTTCACATACCAGCGACCCGATTCTCGAATGTGTAGGAATTAGATCCTATAGGAACTTGATCCCATGCTTTCAGTTCCTATAGGAAAACATAATTTGACGTGATACGTATTCTTGAATTCAATGGAATAGTTTTTCCTAGATAATTGACAGTGAGGTTTGTCGATGATAGTGTCTTATCCTTTAACGAATACACCAATGAAAAAGATGTAAATTATGTTGGTAATATGTAACATATAGTTCTGAGGTTAGATTATTTTGACATTGAACTCAATGAATGAAAACTTCATGACTTCAATATTGTGTTCAATGTGTTTTGATATATTTTCATTACTTCTTCTTCATAATACATAAGACCGCGAATAAAAATGGATAGAAACGGAAATAAAAGAGATCGAAGAGGGGCCAGTATCAGTAGGGCGTAGAAAAACTTCTGATTGAAATAATGGAGGCGTTTGAGGACTTGAGAGACTTAGGCCATTGGCGAAAAGGCATGTACTAAATAATTATGTATTTACATATATTATTAAGTCAGCATTAAGTTTTCAGATTAGTTTGATGAAATGTTATTTCTTGTTGAGTTTAATTATTTATTATTCAGATTCTTGTTTTATCGATGCATACTCTTCCTGTTCCTTAATTGTTGTATAATAATTTGGTTTACAATGATAATAAACGCTGAATTTTCTCTACTGTTTGTTTTGTTCTAAAAATAATCATAAAATGTTCGATATAAAAATGTAACATCCAAATTCAAAGGAAATAATTCCGAAATGGTCGTTACGGTGAGATGATTACTGTTCCACACGTCACATTTTGGAGCTCCCTGAGTTGAAAGAGTCTTTGAATATTTTCTGTTCTCGACGTTTGTGAAGAAAATATTTCGAAAGTATATGGCGATTGTTATGATAATCAGTTATTGTGATGGAGTTTGGAACTCAGCTCGTTCCATGTGTAGATAGCGACCAGCCAGGCACATTTTAAAAGATTGAATGAATGATTATGTTCCTTATCTTGAATTCCGAAAAATATTGATTCGCGAAACTGTTGAAATGAAAACATAAACGTCAAACGAACCTGTTACGTCAAATATTATTGATTTTCCCACTGGAAAAAGCTCATTCCCATAGAAAAAACCATTGGAAGCTGATATAATGAAATGTAAAGGAATTTGTTCCCATACTTCAGTTCGAGAATACAGAATATGAAAATTCCATGGGAAATGTCATTTTTTTCCTATGGGATTGCATTCCTACACATTCGAGAATCGGGCCCCATATGGAAGAGGAAAAGAAAATTTACGCCGTCATTAGGCATCTTTCAATAGACGCAGATCTGGAATTGATTAAAAATGACCTGAGCTTCCAGAGAATCGATGATGCTGAGGTGTCTAAAATGACATCAAACAAAACGAAAAAGCTGATACCATTATATCTGGTTAAAACGCAAATGAAGGAGATATTCGACATCCAACGACTCTACAACCTTTGTATTACAGTCGAAACAAAAAAGCAGGCAGAAAGTCCAAGCCAATGCTTCAGATGCCAAAGGTACGGACACGCACAAAATAAATGCTCCTTCCCGTGGAGATGTGTGAAGTGTTCGGGAAACCATAGCTGCAAAGATTGTGAACTCACCAGACAAGGTGAAGAAAGAAACGCTACATGCGTGAAGAAGGCCGTCCAGCAAGCTACAAGGGATGTAGCGAATTTAAGCTGGTGACCAGAAAGAAAAGAGCTGGCCAAAAACAGACAGAACAGAAAAAGCCGTCGAATAAAGCAACACCTGCACGAAAAGTTCAGGAAACTGTAATAACCAAACCTGCAGAACAGGAAAAGAAGAAAGAAACTTCTGAGCCTATGCAGAAGAAAGAGGAATAAAGGAATACTCAATTAAAACCGACTGTAAATAGTCAACCAGAAAAAAAAAATATCTGAACCAGCCGATGATTTAGATATCTTCACGGAAAAAATTTTTAACAAGATAATGTAGAAAATTGAGAGGGGAAATAGAGAAAAAACTCCAAGCATTATTCAGTAAACTGAAATAATGGTCTTTACGGATATTAGGAAGAAATCCCTCAAGATAATCTCGTGGAACATAAACGGGATCAACACTCGGAAAGCCGAGATAGAAGAAATAATATCAGAAAGACAACCTGATATTATAGCCCTACAGGAAACAAGAATAAACCTGAACAGACGACTGAATTTCATGAATTATGAAACGTATAGATGTGACAGAATTACAAACACCGGATGAGGAGTAGCAATATTGTTGAGAACAGATCTGAAACACTACTTCAAAAGCAGATCCGACGAAACACAAGGAGAAACAGAAACAGTGACGATTGTTGCCGAATTAAATCGTCAAAGAGTCGAAATTACCTCGGCATATAAGCGACCACCAAACAATTTATTGGAAGAGGAGATAAACAACATGTTGGAAGGAACAAACCCGAAAATCTGCATCGGAGATTTCAACTGTAAATCCCCATTATGGAACAGCAGAACAGAGAATAGAAATGGCAAAAAACTTATATTGAGTTATATTGAAAAATATAACTCAAGAATTCTCGATTGATACTTTGGAACATGGAACCTCAAACCGCAATCCCGTGGAATTGACAATTGGATAAGAACCAAGAGAAAAACTGAATGAAATAAGAGAATATACCAATTGGGCTAAATACAGCCATTTAATACAATCGGAAATAACAGAAATTCCAATAATAAGCACTCCAGAGGATCTGGAATGTGCGGTTGATAAACTGGAAGAGATTATATTGAAAGCTTACGAAAAAAGCACGAGAAGAGTGAAGAGACCAGCACCAAGTCATCCGCATGGCGATACGCCTAAAGAAGTAAAAGATCTTATACGAGAAAATCGAAGACTCGGAAGAATATATCGGATGAATAAAAATGATCTGAATAGAAGGAACCTCAACCGCCATAGCCAAGTTCTGAAAAATGCCCTGAAAGATCTAAGAACAAGCAGATGGAACAAAAGAGTTCAGGAACTTAATACAATCGATCATTCTGCATGGAGAATGCAAAAGAGACTACGAGGAGAAAAGACTACAATTCCACCCCTACACGGAGAAAGGGGAATGGCATATACCAATACTGATAAGGCAGATGCATTGGCGGACTCGATCGAACGAGAATCGAGAATAAATTACAGAATAGACGACGATAATGAAGATTTGAAAGAACTGGTTGAAGAAAATGTTGAAGAAATGAATGAATTACCAGCGACTACTGAAATAGACAAGCCAACATCGCCAAATGAAATCAGGGAAATAATTAGAAGTTTGAAGAAGAGGAAAGCTCCCGTAAGCGATAAAATAAGGAATGTTATGTTGAAGAAATTACCTAGAAAAGGTATAGCCGCTCTAACAAATATCGCGAATGGAATCATGAGGACAGAACACTACCCAGAAAAATGGAAAACAGCGGAAGTCATAGTATTTAATAAAACATTTAAAGAGAAGAAGTTCCCACAAAACTACAGACCGATAAGTCTACTGTCGGCGTTAGGAAAAGTAGTAGAAAGGATTATCGCCACGAGGCTAAATGAGAAAACCGAAAATCTGAAACTGATACCGCCAGAACAGTTCGGATTCAGAAGAGAGTATTCAACAGAGCAACAATTATCAAGGCTCACAGAGTACATTGCAGAGGGATTCCAAAATAAACAAGCTACAGGTCTTGTTTTACTAGACGTCGCCAGAGCATTCGACAGAGTATGGCATGAAGGAATAATATATAAGATGAGATGTGCTGGATATTCGATCAAAATATGCAAGTTGATCAGGAATTATCTCAAAAATAGAAGATTTTACGTGACAGTGGGAGGAGAATGCTCCTCAACTAGAGATATAGATGCTGGAGTACCCCAAGGATCAGTACTTGGGCCACTTCTGTACAACACATACATCCACGATATTCCGAAAAATCCAAGAACCATGCTAACGTTATATGCTGACGACACAGGCATAGCAACTCGACACCGCAACCCAGAAGTTATAGAACGAGTTCTACAAGAGACGATTGACGAAACAAATGACTGGTGCATAACGTGGAAAATCAAGCTCAATGGATAAAAGAGCCAAGCAATATTACTACAGAAGAGAAGACTGCGACCCACAACTAAACTGGAAGTTGACGGCGAAGAAATCGACTGGAAGAATGAAGCCAAATATTTAGGAATAACGCTTGACAAAGGACTTACTTGAAAAAGTCATATCAAACAAGCAATCGACAAAACGAAAGCAGCGATGAATAGATTCTATCCTTTAATAGGAAGAAGAAGCCACATGTCGAACCAGACAAAATTGAAAATAATCAAAGCCGTTGCAAGGCCTCAACTGACTTATGGATCAGTTGCCTGGGGTTTCGCGGCAAAGAGCCATATCAAAAGAATTCAGGCCACTGAAAACAAGCTGCTACGATGTGCAATACATGCACCTTGGTGCATGAATGAACAGATTTATAGGGACCTAAATGGAAAACCATAACGGAATTCATGAACAGAAAAGCAGAGAAATTATTCGAAACAGCGAAAAACCATCCGAATCAAGAACTCAGGAGACTAGTGGACTACGACCCAGAGGAAGACAAGAGGAGAATGCGAATTTACCGAAGGAGACCAAGAGATCAATTAAAAAGAGATTAAAATAACAACAGAAACTTATTGAAAAATTCAATAAAGTGTTGATCCAATAGAGGATAAACACATAAATCCCAGCACGATAGTGTGCGGGAAGAAAACCGACTAAGAGATTAACGTTTTATTGGCAAATGCCCGGAACCAAAATTCAAGAAATTCGTTCAAATTCAGTATATTAGTGCATTGAGTCCAATTGAGTCCAGATCATCTCCAAGATCGTTGGTTCCACGGATATCACTGGTGAGTCGTTTTATTTTTTTGATAGTATAGAAAATATATAACTTAGCCACATAGCTTTATAGTAATATTGTAGTGGGGATTTCAAATATTTCATTATTATTCAGAAATACCTCATATAGTTTAATACAGACAAAAATCCATGTCGGAGGTCTCAAACAATGAGAGCTCCTACATGGAAGCTACGGACACCGAAGACTTCAGCGATGGAGAAGCAGAGGAGCTTATAAGGCTCAAAGAAGAGAATTGGCAGTTGAAAGCTCAAATAAATAAACTAACTGAAACCGTAGCTCAGTTGGTCGGGGAGATACGCCTCTTGAGAGAGGTTAAGTTAACAAAAATAAAGCGCCTCCATCCCCTAGTTTTGCTGAAATTGCAGAACAGATTATGGCACAGAAATCCCCCACATTTGCAGAAATTGCAAAGCCGGTAGCGGTCCCCAAAAATTCCTCCAAGCAGGAAGTAACTCCAGAACCGGAAAAGAAGGAAAATTTTGCAACTCAAGTTGCAAAAACCCAGAACGCGCCACCCACAAAACGTGCGCGTAAAGAAAGTTCACCTTCAGACGAAGAGGCCGCAAAAAAAGCAACGGAGTTGCCTAAAAAAGATAAAATTCCACCCATCACGACGATGGGTACAGCCGATTGGGTAGAGATCTCAAAAGCTCTCTACATAAAGAAATTCAGCTACAACAGAGCAACCGTCGTAAAAGACGGAATTAGAATCGTAGCTTCGACTGTGGACGGCTACAGAAACATAACAAAATATTTGGACCAGATTGGTAAGGAGTACTTCACCTACCAGATGGAGGAAGAGAAAAAGATCTACGCAATCATAAGGCATCTCTCAATAGATGCTGACCTAGATATTATCAAAAATGATCTCAAAGTCTGAGGAATCCATTACGCCGAGGTGTCCAGAATGACATCCAATAAAACCAAAAAGCTTATACCCTTATACCTGGTCAAAACTTAGAGAAGGGAGATTTTCGAAATAAGACGCCTTTACAATCTCTGCATTGTAGTGGAATCAAAAAAAAGGGCAGAAAATCCAAACCAATGCTGCAGATACGGACATGCCCAAAACAAGTGCTCTTTCCCAGACATATGCGTTAAATACTTGGGCAATCATTGCACAAAAGATTGCGAACTTACCAGAAAAGGTGAGGAGAGAAATGCCACATGCATTCTGTGCGGTGAAGAAGGCCATCCAGCAAGCCACAAAGGATGTAGCGAATTCAAATTGGTGTCAAGGAAGAGGAAAAGAGGCCAGAAATCGGCTCAGCAAAGCACGATTCTTCAAAAAGTCCAGGAGAAAAAGAAGCCCACCCTCTCCAAAGTAGACGACAAGAAAAAAGAATTACCTAAACTAGTAAAGAAGAAGGAGCAACAGAAAATGCCCCAAGCAAAACCTACGATCAACAAAACAAAAGAACACAGAAAAGTCTCTGAATCCGCCGACGATGTAGACACTTTTACTGAAAAAATTTTCAACAAAATTATGTTGAAAATTGAAAGAGAGATGGAGAAAAAACTCCAAGGAATGTTCAGTAAACCGAAATAATGGACATATCTAATATATAAAATTCTCGTGTCATAGTTTTCGTTACCATACTCCTCCGAAACGGCTTGACCGATTTTGATGAAATTTTTTGTGCTTATCCGGTATCTATGAGAATCGGCCAACATCTATTTTTCATCCCCCTAAATGTTAGGGGTAGTCCACCCCTAAATTTTTTTTGTATTTTTTAGACAAAATTTTTAATTTTTATTTTTTTATGATACAACATACAAAAATACATACAATCCTCAATTTTCACCCTTCTACGATCAACCCTTATTTTTTAATAGCCATTTAAGTAATTTAATCATTAGGAAATTATTTATATGGCAAAACAACGTTTGCCGGGTCAGCTATCTATGAGAATCGGCCAACATCTATTTTTCATCCCCCTAAATGTTAGGGGTAGTCCACCCCTGAATTGTTTTTTGTATTTTTTAGACAAAATTTTTAATTTCTATTTTTTTATGATACAACATACAAAAATACATACAATCCTCAATTTTCACCCTTCTACGATCAACTCTTATTTTTTAATAGCCATTTTAGTAATTTAATCATTAGGAAATTATTTATATGGCGAAACAACGTTTGCCGGGTCAGCTATCTATGAGAATCGGCCAACATCTATTTTTCATCACCCTAAATGTTAGGGGTAGTCCACCCCTAATTTTTTTTTTTAATTTTTAGACAAAATTTTTAATTTCTATTTTTTTGATACAACATGGAAATTATTTATATGGCAAAACAACGTTTGCCGGGTCAGCTAGTATACTGTATATAAGCATCTTTTAGGAAAAAGATATTTCTTCCCGTCTTAGTTAGTTCTGGTTTGATTTTCATTGAGAGTATAGATCGACCTCCGTTGAATCGATTTAATCAATATAAGTACAGGTTGTTTCACAAAGTGGGTTCCATTGAAAAAGAATTTATCCGAAACCAACCTAACTTCCAACAAGGTAGATCGAAAGAACGGAAGTGAATAAATTGGAGTGAGGCAGTTTTATGTGGAATCATTATTAGAGTAATATTCGAGGAGTGTTCGATTAGTTTCGATTTGTGGTAAAGAACGAATATACAGTCCCTGGCCAGTTTATTAGACGCACTGAGGATTTTTTTATATTTACTGGTATTGCTCGAGGAAAAAGCAGAATATTTGAATTTCATTTCCACAGAATGTTAGTTTCATCTACGACTCTCATTAAATTGTTCTATTTGGCATTTATTTTTGATGTTGTAGTATTAGTACTTGAGTATGAATCAGTATTATGTCTTCCAGTGGACGTCTTGCATTCTGCAGGTTTGGACGTTATTTCGATAATCCACATATGAAATCATTATCTTCGAATGCAGCAAACCGAACAATTCTGCATTGATAGTATGAAGCTTTCATAGCTACACAGGGTGGCTCAGCAAAATATTAGAATTTCATGTTTAATCATCAATAAATCAATATTTTTTAGTGAATATGATATATTATATGTGAAAACCATTTATAGATGAAGTATATGTAACATATACATTCAATTTAATAATTCAATATTGAGATTTTGCATCGAATCAATGCGTCTAATAATATGGCCAGGGACTGTAGAGGTACAGAAATTTTGGATAGGGTCGAAACGGAAAGTGCTAATCTTTTGAGACGAAAAAGTGCGGGAGGTCGGTTGAGTGTAAAGAATACGCCGTTGGTGCGTGGAATGTCTTGTATTCGTAAGTTCTCCATCAGCATTATCAGGTGAACGACGACCGCAGAAAAAGGTAGAAAGTTACAATTTTTGTTTGTCCAGAGTCCTGAAAGCTCCTCCAAAAATACATTGATTAAATATTTGATTGTAGTTGTGCGCTAAGACTGGAAATAGATTTTAACCCAAGATTTTATTGATGGAAATTACTGTACGCTCGTTGCGTGTATTTTGAGATATTAAGGATTTAAGTCGGCCTATATCGGCCCAGTACGAGTGTTGTAGAGAAGTTCAAATTTTATTTTCAATAGATTTATTTGTTAATTTATGCATGATTTTAATTTAAGCTTTCTCCCCCGAACTAATATTAACTTCAAGACCTGTCCTTCGTGCGACGGGCCGAATCCACATTTTTCCCCTTTCGGGGGCATTAAATTTTGTGTATAACATCTTAAAAATAATCACCCCATGACCACTGGAGAGCCGCTCTTCCATTGATCAAGATACGGGGTGCATTGTTACACTGGTGACAGCTAGGTGGGATGTTAGTTGATTTTTCTGGGGTAGAATCATAGACCTATAAAACACATGGACGCGCCCTTTCAGTGAGTTTCAATAGCCACGAGTGCGGCCAACATGTGATGGAGCTAGTATGGGCAAGAAAACGTTCCTTAGAACGCCTTAGCGCTAAGCGCATAAGATTTATTTCGATTTTTTTTTATATAGGGAAAATTAGAAATGGAATTTGCTTAGGAATATTTCGATAATTGATTATAAACATAATTCTTTTAATTTAGGTATTACTATATATGTATATTGGCGCCCGTTAGAGATAAAAACAAGTACCTATAATCGAATAAAAAAAATTAAACGAATATTAGTATCATTTAGATTGCGTTTAATGATCCAATTAGAACTAAAGAGCATAATTTTTGTTTTCGGCAACTATTCCTCCGAAAATACAACAGATAAGTTCATGAAAAGTTTGTGAATAAATTGATTTGAAAAAAAAACAATTGAGCACATTTTTAGCCAACACAATATTCTGATTTCTTGTTGGTTCAATATCTGAAAAAATATTTCATTGATCAATATTGATCAAAAGGTTGAAAAATAGACATTACAATCAGCATACTAAGTAATTTTTCAACTCAGGATAATTTTTAGGAAGCATATTTATATTTCGTCCCAATGGAAAAGCTCGCATTTTGGGCATTTATTTTCTCTTCTAATCTCAAGTGCTTCTTGAGTATTATTTTATCTAGATGAAAAAAGAATTGACATACATTTATTGATTTTAAATGAATAATTCAACAATGATATAATAAATCGATTAATACATTCGAAGAGACTATACCTGTGAAATTTCACTTTATCTGTCTTTTCAACTCATTTCGTACTATTAATTGCACTCTACGAGGACACCATTATTACTTTCATAATAGAAAAAGGATACAACATTCAAAGTTGATCTAAAATTGATAAGAAAATTCTGAAAATTTCGATAAAAACAAAGTGCAAACGAATGTTTTGCCCATACTAGTTCTATCTTATTTCGGCCGCACCCCCTCTCTCTCTACGTTTAATATGGACTAAATTCTTTCATTTGAGAAGTTTGATTTTGAAAGTTTCAGTTTGTTTCTGGATCGAGTTGAGATAAAAAATCCAATAATGTAATCGGTGTCATTGTAGAAGTATTGGGAGAATTTTATGTTAAGAATTTTTTGTGGTTGATTATGGGTGGATTGATGGATTTGGTTTTGATTATATCAATGAATTTGAGGACTTTCGGATGAAGGAACTGTGAGTTATCTTATTGTCAAGAATAATTTCATTTGTGTCGATTTTGTTCATTTCAAGAGGATAATCGTGTTATTTTGTGAGAAGTGATAAGTAGACTTGTGAACAGAAATTTTTGTATTTCGTTAAAGTCTAGCTGCCGTGATATTAAAAAATGTTAAGTAGAGTTGAAAAAAAGTTCGTTATTTACTCTACGTTGTGATGGATCAGAATTTTATTTCAAAATCAAAAGTTATCAAGTTTTAATCGAGAGATAGTTGGAAAATTTTATTTGTGAAGAGAATTGGTGTTCAGAAAATTTGTAGATCGGATTAATCGATTGAAGGAAACGTTAAGAAAAAATTGATATAGTTGTTGATCAATTTCGAAGATTGAAGATTAAAATTTCAATTTTCGCGAGAATTTTATTGTTTTGGTGAGTGCATTCTTGGTTGATGGTGAGAGATATTTATTTTTCTGTTTATTGTTTTCAGGAGAAATTTTTTTTGTTGAAGTGTATATTTCTGTGCGGTTTTGAAAATTTTGTATTTGTAGGAATTTGAGGGTTTTGAAGTGAATATTTTTGGAATTTTTGTTGAGTATCAATTACGTAGGACTTTGAACGCAAAGTTGAGTGCTCGGTTTCATTGAATTTGAACTTTTCGGAATTTTAGAAGAGACGTCGTCAATCAAGTTTTATTTTTTGCGTGCATAGCAATTCATTTTTGTGTTTATCGGTGACTAGTTGAATGATCGGTTATTTTTGTTACAAAAAGTGGGTTTGAGAATCAATTAGTTTCATTCAAAAACTTTTGCGAAGTTATCATCAATTTAGTGATACAGATACAGAAAATTACGAGTTTTTTGTTAGTGTTGTTTTATCAAAATTTGAACACGGATTTAAGGGTGAAACCATTTTAATTAATCTTTTTATATCAATTTGGACCAAAAATAATTTTGAATTACGGTCAGTTGAATTTAATTGTTTCAATCAAGTGAAATTCGGAATTTTGGTAGTAATTTTAATTCAAGTGTTTTAATCAAGTGAACGTCAGTATATTTCGGAATTTTAAGTCAGGTTTTAAGGCAGGTTTTTTTTCAGGACATTGCTTATTGAATATTATTTTGCTATTGAGATATAATTTTTTTCAGCGCGTTATTTATTTTTGGGATCACAGTTGCGTTCAGGGTCATATGTTTTTTTTTATGATATAGTTTTTCTTTCAGGGCGTTTCCATATACTGTTGCTATAATTTTGAATAGGAAGAGTATTTGGCGTTTATAGTCTGATTAATTCTGTATTATGTGCGCAGCGTATTTTGGATTTTGAAATATGGATACTTGATTCATACTTTGAAATATATTTAAAGATAGTTTTCGGATTTTATTGTTATTGAGGTTATTCAAAAAGTTTTGAAAATGTTGCCGGCGGCTAGTGTTAGTAATACCACACCTACTGTGGCGGCAAAAAAATCTATGCAGCTCCCTTTTATGAATTCATTGGGAATGATTGCCACAAACCTCGACGGTTTTTAGGCGTTATTTTAGTTCAGTGCGAGACGTCGAAGCGAGTAGACGTGTTGAATGATACCAGTGCGATACGTTCAAGCGAATAGACGTGTTGAATGATTTTTCGAGTATACGATTTGGAAATTTGATTGATAACTGATTATTCGGGAGAGTTCTGTGAATGAGTTTTGTTGTGTTTTTATTGTATACAGTCCAGATCAAAAGATCGTTGGTTGTGCAAATCACATCAGGTGAGACTTTGTCTATATAATAATTGGTTATTTTTGTTTTTTTCTCTCTTACTGATATTTATCGTTATTGTGAAAAACTAAAAACGTTTAGCTATGTCGGAGACCTCAGATAATCAGGGAGCTACATGGGAGCTTCCGATGAAGTCGAGGAAGACTTAAGCGAAGGTGAGACCATGGGTCGGACAAATTTACGCGAAGAAAATGAACTCATGAAAGCCGAAATCGCTAAATTCAATGAAACGGTTTCGATTTTGATAAATGAGCTCCATCAAGCCAAAGAGGAAATTGTAAAACTCTGCGCTGAAGCCCCCAACTTTCGCCGAAGTTGGCAATTCGTTGGGGAAAAAAGTAATTCCTGTGGAGATCAGGAAAAGCCCTACAACGCCTTCGGTCAAACCCCAAAATGCGCCTCCTACAATGCGCGCGCGCAAAGAAAGTCCTTGTCTGACGAGGAAAATATCAGAAAGGCAAAGCCTAAGAATGATAAAATCCCACCCATTACGATGATGGGTACCTCAGATTGGGTAGAGATATCCAAAACTCTCTACACAAAAAAGATCGACTACAACCGCGCAACTGTAGTTAAAGACAGGATGAAAATCATCGCGTCAACCGTAGATGATTATAGAAAAATCTCCAAATTTTTCGAACAGCATTGTAAAGAATTTTTTACCTATCAAATGGAGGAGGAGAAGAAGATATATGCCGTCATCAGGCATTTACCAATCGACGCCGATCTTGCGTTGATTAAGGACGACCTGATATTCCAGGGAATATCAGACGCTGAGGTGTCCAGAATGACATCGAACAAGACGAAGAAGCCTATACCTCTCTACCTGGTTGAAACCCAGAAAAGGGAAATCTTCGAAGTGAAGCGACTCTACAATCTCTGTATTGTGGTTGAACACAAAAAGAGGCCTGAAAGTCCAAGCCAGTGCTTTATTAGGTGCTCCTTCCCGTGGAGAACGCGTGAAGTGCTCAGGAAGCCATAGCAGCAATGACTGCACACTAACCAGAAAAGGTGAAGAGAGAAATGCCACATGCGTCTTATGTGGAGAAGAGGGCCATCCAGCTAGCTACAAAGGATATAGCGAGTTCAAGCTGGTGACCAGATAGAAGAATTCCCGAAAACCAGCTGAACAGAAAAATCCGAAAACAAAAACAACAACTACTTTTTCAAAAATTCAGGAAGTAGTGAAGGCCCAACCTGCCGAACAGGAAACGAGAAGGGAGACTCTAAAACTGATTCAGAAAAAAAAAGAACAGAAGAAGCCTCCAATGAAAAAGGCTTTGAACAGTCAACAGGAAAAGAAAAAGGCCGTTAGATATTTTCACGAAAATAATTTTCAACAAGATAATGTTGAAAATTGAGAGGGAAATGGAGAAAAAACTTCATGCATTATTCAATATACTGAATTAATGGACCTTACGGATATTAGGAAGAAATCTCTCAAGATAATCTCTTAGAATATAAACGGGATCAACACTCGGAAAGTCGAGATAGAAGAAATAATATCCATCCGAGAGACAACCTGACACTATAGCCCTACCGGAAACAAGAATAAACCGGAACAGACGACTGAATTTCATAAATTTTGAAACATATAGATGCGACAGAATTACAAACACCAGAGGAAGAGTAGCAATATTAGAGAGAACAGATCTGAAACACTACTTCAAAAGTAGATCCGACGAAACACAAGGAGAAACAGAAACAGTTACGATTTTTTCCGAATTAAATCGTCAAAGAGTCGAAATTACCTCGGCATGAAAGCCACCACAAAACAATTTATTGGAAGAAGAGATAAACAACATGTTGTTAGGAACAAACCCGAAAATCTGCATCGGAGATTGCAACTGTGAATCCCCATTATGGAATAACAGAATAGAGAATAGAAATGGCAAAAAAGTCAAGGATTTCGCCGAAAAACGAAATGCCATACTGATTGGACCAGAGTTACCGATATATCTTGCTTTTGGTATAGGAATACCAGATGTAATAGATATCGCGATTTTGAAATATACAACTCAAGAATTTTCGATTGAAACTTTGGAAGATGGAACCTCAAACTACAATCCCGTGGAATTTACAAGTGGGGAAAAACCAAGAGAAAAACTGATGGAAATAAGAAAATATACCAATTGGGCTAAATACAGCCATTTAGTACAATCGCAAATAACAGAAATTCCACCAATAGGCACTCCAGAGGATCTGGAATGTGCGGTTGATAAACTGGAAGAGATTATATTGAGAGCTCACGAAAAAAGCAGGAGAAGAGTGAAGAGACCCGCACCAAGTCATCCGCTTGGCGATACGCCAAAAGAAGTAAAAGATCTTATACGCGAAAATCGAAGACTCAGAAAAATATATCGAATGAATAAAAATGATCTGAATAGATGGAACCTCAACCGCCATAGCCAAGTTCTGAAAAATGCCCTGAAAGATCTAAGAACAAGCAGATGTAACAAAAAAGTTCAAGAACTGAATACAATTGATCATTCTGCATGGAGAATGCAAAAAAGGCTACGGGGAGAAAAGACGTATGGCGTATTATTATACGGATACTGATAAGGCAGATGCATCGGCGGACTTGATCGAACGAGAATCGAGAATAAATCACAGGGTAGACGACGATAATGAAGGTGTTGAAGAACTGGTTGAAGAAAATGATGAAGGAATGTGTGAATTACCAGCGACTGCTGAAATAGACAAACCAACACTGCCAAATGAAATCAGGGAAATAATTAGAAGTTTGAAGAAGGGGAAAGCTCCCGGAAGCGATAAAATAACGAATGTTATATTAAAGAAACTACCTAGGAAAAGTATAGCCGCTCTAACAAATATCGCGAATGGAATTATGAGGACAGAACACTACCCAGAAAAATGGAAAACAGCGGAAGTCATAGTGTTCAATAAACCATTCGAAGAGAAGAAGTTCCCACAAAACTACAAACCGATAAGTCTACTGTCAGCGTTAGGAAAAGTAGTAGAAAGAATTATAGCCACGAGGCTAAATCAGGAAACCGAAAATCTGGAGCACCCCAAGGGTCAGCACTTGGGCCACATCTGTACAACATATATAGTCCATTCAAGAATGATTGACATCTCGGGTGGCAATGGAAAATCGAATTTAAGTTGGTAATAGCCCATAAGTTGACATTTTGTTTTGCGGAATTCATGTTGGTATTGTGAATAAACATTAATCTATAGACCTATTTTTGTATGTGAATCTATGCACTTTCCGACGATTATATGCATTTTGTACAGCTGTTTATGCTCTTAATTTAATCGTATAAATTGGAAACATAATTGTGACAATTCTGAATGCTGATTAATATGCTGCAAATCTGAATATTTCTTATTTTCATATACTTTTTTAGGTTATATTAATAGTTACTGATTCCGTTATACTCATTATTGAATCTATGGGAATCTATGGATTGGTCTGGTCTTATTACAATTTGTTATTGAAAGATTGATGATATTCATGCACCAGCAAAAGTATTTATCAGTATTTCAGGTCATTTCATTAGAAGGGTAGGACCCCTACATTGGACTGCTAGATTTCCAGATCTGACACTCCACGATTTCTTTCTTTGTTTTTATTCACACAACTAGTTGTCCATAGAAAGAAGATTCATTCTGAAGATCAAGTTTTGATTTTTAGTTTCAAGATAGCGTAGTTTTTCTCTTCATATTTGGGTATTATCAATTTTGAAACATTTTATCATTGTGAATGACTATTATGAAGACCGAATATGGTATAATTATTGAACACATTCAACAGAATATTCATTGAAAAAAAAACCAATTTAGAATTTCTAAATACGTTTTCATGAAGTGCTCTATTCCTTAGAGGCGTCTGACCAAAACAATTATATCTAGAACATGATCAACAGGTGGGGCAACCAAAAAATCAATTCATTTTGAGGCAATAATAATGCAGATAACAAAAAAGTTGAAATTATGATTAAAAAACTACATACACGGTGTTTTTATGAGTTTAAGTTAAGTAAAGCCTCACTGAGCCCGGTACCTCCTTGTACCGTCATATGAAAATTCAAATTCTTCTTGTTGTGAGAAACGTTCAGCCCAACATCTGTTTTATGGAGGGTATGGAGGGTCTACTCTCCATAATCTGTTTACTGCAGAACACGTGTTAACGCTGATATGAAGAGTTCAAACTTTTCTACCTGATTCGGGCTTTTTATATAGTAGGAACGAATTGTTCAAGATGCCCAGTTCGAGTAATATTTCGTTTTGCGTGTTAGGTATATTGGATCAAATTGAATTTATTCCATGGAAGATTCGAGAATTATTGATGTCCAGAATGCTCCAGAATGATGAAAATTTTCAGATTTCATTGAAACTCTTGCGAAAATTATCTCGTGTATTGTCAAGTTTAGATTTAAATTCATTCAGAACTTTGGAGTTCGGCAAATAA
The DNA here is from genome assembly GCF_907165205.1 of Coccinella septempunctata. Lineage (NCBI taxonomy): Eukaryota > Metazoa > Arthropoda > Insecta > Coleoptera > Coccinellidae > Coccinella > Coccinella septempunctata. Next base: position 10,452,868 of record NC_058193.1, on the reverse strand, counting down.
TGATGTAAATAATTCAATATTCTATTCGCCTCAAGACTCGAAACTTTTCGAGAAATTATATATTTAATGATTTGATGACGAATAAATAAAAAAATTATGTGTGTTGATATTATATTTTCATTCATTGAAGAATATTTAGAATAATGAAGTTCAACAAATGATACGAACAAGATACTGATTCAATTAGCCTCATGATCCGAAACATTTCAGAATTTATTTCGTGTTTAGATAATCCGCTGCATATCGTTGTTCACAATACGACTGTCAATTAAGGACCAATTATAGAACGATTTAATTAATAGATCAATAGCTTTTGAAAATGTTGGTCAGTCTATAAACTGACAACTCATTTTGTCAAATGACGGATTTCAGTATCAGACTGCAGACTGCTACATAGTATAATGAGAGTTCAAAAAAATTTGTATAGACTACAGAATTTAGATGGTTGATATTATGTGTCGCTAACAGTCAATCACATTTCCTTCAGCGCAGTTGTTGTTTTGAAGAAAAAGTAGTAGATTCTCGCAAAATCCGAAACCCTACATGAATAGGTCCAGTAGTTCAGTTCGGGATTGAAGTTTTGACATTTCAGTTCAATTCTGTCAGGTTAATCTAGGATAATCTTAAATCTCGGCCTAATCCTGAACTGAACAACCGGGCCTTATAAGTAATAGCAACGTAGCATTCATTAAGTCGTTATATTATGGAAATAATACTAATTTTTTATAGCGAAGAATAGTGGTTTTTATCCTCGGTATTCACGAAATTTATTTTATTATGTTTTTTTAAGGTGAATCGGCCCGAAATCTTGGATCCCTCGACCTGCTAGTTTCGTATACTTCTATGACAAAAGCATAATAACTCAAATTTCATCATTTTCACAGAAATTTTTGAAGTTAAGCGAGAGACACATTTCATTCAGCGCAGTTGTTGTTTTGAATAAAAAGTAGTAGATTCTCGCAAAATCCGAAACTCTACTTGAATAGGAACAGTTGATCAGTTTGGGATTAAAGTTTATCCTAGATTGATTTTGACATTTCAGTTCATTTCTGTCAGGTTAATCTAGGATCATCTTAAATCTCGGCCTAATCCTGAACTGATTAACCGGGCCTCATAGTAATAGCAACGTAGCATTAATTAAGTCGGTATATTATTGGAAAACTATTAATTTTTTAAAGCGCAGAATAGTGGTTTTTAGCCTCGGTATTCACGAAATTCATTTTTTATGTTTTTTTGAGGTGAATCGGCCCTAAATCTTGGATCCCCTGACCTGCTAGTTTCGTACACTTTCAAGAATATAGCATAATAACTCAAATTTCAACATTTTAACAGAAATTTTTGAATTTAAGGGAGAGACACATTAAAAAAATCGATAGCAAGTTACCGCCTAACCTACGAGCTTGCCGAAAATGAAACTGGTACCAACCTACTCAGTGCTTCATAATATGTATAGTTTATGACTCAGTGTTTTTTAAGAACCTGTAAAAAAAAAATAAAAACTGTAAACTCGTCATCGCCTTCCAAAAGCTGTATCTTGGAAGGGCTGTCGATTTGGAAAAAAAATTTATAGGAACTACCCCCGCTTATTTTTATTAAGGGATCATCTCCTTATGGTGAATAAATATTATTATTATTATTATTATTATTATAGTCCTTCGCATTTGTTTACAGATATCCTGTATACGGATATATTTTATCTATGTGTGTACCTATTTATTTTGGATAGTAGAAGTTCAATCAATATATGTAATTTTCGAAGACCAAAACAAAAATTTCAATTGCACCTGATTTGTTAATTATAGGAATCATCATTTATTTTGAATAATAAAACTGCATGCGAAAATACTCATCATCTGTATATCAATCGTATGTATCCGAGTATGTATCTATATTATTAACTTCATTTTGTAGATTCATCATGTCTTGACAAAAATATGGTTGCAATTTCAAAATAAGTTGACTCGAGTCATTCAAAAGACTTCAATTTTGTTTATTTTTTCCCTTACATCCTTACATCTTCATAAAATCTTACTTGTTTCGATATAATTGGTAATTTTCTTTATGATACATCACTAAAAAATTTAAAATAGAGAGATGGTACAAGCAATTTTCGGAAAAATCTAATATTTAAAAATAATCGATAATAAAAGAGATGTTTCTGAGCAAAGGATTCCTCAAAATCATTGAGCAATCCGATTCAAGAAAAATATATAGAGCGTTCCATTCGAAATAACATAACAATGTCCAACATTCGGTTTAGCCGACGTTGTTCATTTCTGTGACATTGTAGAATTTGTAGTACTTTTTCTCTTGATTCTGAAATGAAAATTTTCGGAATGGCTCATTGTCCTTGAATATTCATCATCATTCACATCTGAATATTCTTTTCCGAAAAATTTTTTTTTCGCTGAACAGCTCATTTCATTATATCCGATGTAACGATACTGATTATTCATTATTCTAATAGGTAGTATTATCTATACAGATCATTTCCATAGAGAAATGCAATATTATTATGGACAAGACTCAAATCGATTTGTTTTCAGATAGGTAATGAAATAGTTCGCCAAATTCAGAATTATAGTGTTAGTTTGAGATGAAAGAAGTTCAACGGATGCATAGATACACACGATGAAATATAAACAGTCATAATCCCATTCGAGGGAGCCAAGATTGGTTTTCTTTCACGTGATTCTTTCCCCTACAGAAGAATGCGATAAAAATCGTTGAGATATGCCGCCTGGATTGCAATAATGGAGGAGATAACGCGCTGCGCCTCTCTTCACTTAATTCCTCCGTATACTGATATTCCGCCTGTCTACATCTGCTTGCACAGTACAACGTTGCCATTTTCGGAGGTGCTAACGAGCAAAGAGTCTTCCAGAGCAATTCTTCGATATACAGCTCAGCACACTAGCGCCAGTGATATACACTCGAACTAAAAGATTGTTCAGTACATAAAGGGGGTGCGTTGTGACCTCAAAACGATTTTTTGATATGTTGGTCCCTGAAGCCTCCTGAATCTAACAAGCAAAAAAACGAGGCAAAACGTTGTCACCTCCTATTTCGGAGGTGACAGCGATATATATGAGTTACTATTTTGGAGGTGGTATTAACACTTTATAACTAACGAGTTCACTGGAATATACACAAAAAATTTCATCAAAATCGGCCCAGCCGTTTAGGAGGAGTTGTGTGACAAAGCCACGAACAGAAGAATTATATATATTAAGATATAAGATATAAGATATATATATATATATATATATATCTTATCTTATATCTTATATCTCAATATATATAATTCTTCTGTTCGTGGCTTTGTCACACAACTCCTCCTAAACGGCTGGGCCGATTTTGATGAAATTTTTTGTGTATATTCCAGTGAACTCGAGGATGGTTTAGAATCACAATTTAGTCCACTGGAAAATATTTTTCTTGGAAATTTTATACTTTAAAGGGGAAAATTTTATATTTTTGTTAGTTAATTCAAAAACTACTGGACCGATTTCAGAAATTTTTTCACTCTCAGAATGCTTCATCATTCCCGAGTGGCATATGCTATATTTTTCACTGAAAAAAATTCAGACATCACAAAAATTCCGAAAATGTACGAAAATTTGCAATTTTCAAGCTATTGTTGCGTACGCTGCGAAAACCTGATGACTTACATTGATACAATGTGGCTCTTCAACAGTTCTACAAAAAAGTCTGCGAGAGCATATGTCTATCTCTCAAGGTTAACTGAAAAAAACCCTTTAAATGTAATAAAATTTTTACCAAAATATTGCCTTATTTCAGAGGATGTGTTTATGAATACGGTATCGATCCTGATTCAAATAAATAAGCTATTCATCACAATTATTTAATAGAGAACAAAATTGCCCTTTACATAATTTGATTTAGATGAATACTTTAGAAGATATCGTAGGTTGAAGATAAAGCCGTATCCCGCATCAAATAATGATGCTGCCGTAGTAGACGTCAGTGAGAAACCGGCTACAGACTAGGGCTCAGAATTTTCGGGATGAGTCAATTCGAATATTCGTTTCATGCCGAGGGGTAAATATCTGAGGATGGTGTACAGTCTATGGGATTTACGGGGATTTACAGGGATTTACGGGGATTTATGAGGATTTACGGGGATTTATGAGGATTTATGAGGAATTAAAAGGATTTACAATTGATTACCAAGGATTTATCGAGGATTTACCAAGGATTTACCCAGGATTTAAATGATCATATACTGCGCAGAAGCAATCGCCTACCACGTGTCCATCGTTCGGGGATCTCGACCAATTACATTACATTTTAGATATTTACGCATGTCTTCGGCACGTAATGGCCACTAGTTCAGCCTATTCGAGAGAATATTAATAATACAACTATTATTATTCCAGTTTATATCTGGTGATTTATAGTGATCAATTAGTGAGTTAAAAAGTGACACCCTTAGTGGAACTTAAGGTGAGTTTTATCCATTTAATCTTCTTCATAACAAGGTTTATGTCCAGTTCGCAGAGTGAAATCTTGTATTCAACTTTTGACAGGTTTCCTATTAGCTTCACTTAAGTGTCTATATTGGATGACAATACAATATAATATCGTCATCTCAGATAGCCCCTTGGGGACCCACGACGGCCTGTTGTTTTTTTAAGACTTTTTTTCGTAATAAAACTCACTGTAACGATCATAATGTTCATAGGGATTCGTGGTTGAGCGGCTACTGCAGGAATTCTTCTTTTATTTTACGATGTTAAATCCTTTTTTACAGCGTGTTTTTCAAACTGTTTTTTTTATATCAGAACGAGTTTCAGAAGTAGTCGTAAAAAATTCACTCGTATACCCGTTTTCCACGCCTGGCGGCTCTAGACTCCGAGGCTTTCTCATTTTCACTTTAGTTTTCATTGATTTCTTTGAAACCTCAGTGGTTTGTGAATTAAAATTTTCCTTTTACAATTTAGGATTCTAGCGAGGATTCAAGGTTATCGTTAACTGAGCTGCTGGCTTCCTAAAGAACAATAACCAATGGAGGAAACCGGGCAGGAATCGGAGGATATTAGGCAAGACGTTTTTGTTGAGGTGGCAAATGCTTTGAATATCGTCATTTCGCCAGTGATTAAAAATGTTTTATTGATTAATGGCTTCAATAATCCGTTGGTTCTACGAAATATTTGCGATCAAGATCTGCTTGATATGGAAAACTTTATGCGCGAAACAGCGCCGTTAGTGATTGAAGAAAGAGAATATCAATCCTACTATGGGTTATTTCATCAGAAAACAGAATGCTTTAAGTTTGTTCCAGGGCAAAGAAAAACCATATTTCTTATTGCCGAATTCTTCAAAAACAAATATTCTGATCAAAATAATGCACTATCATCTAAAAATAATAGCATATCGACAAAGCAAACATCGAGTAGTAATGAAGGTAATAAATTCCTCTTAATATAATTTTTATTTGATTATAGATCCATTTATCGAGTTACCGTCTTCAGATACGTATGACTTTTTCTGACTTCTGTACCCTCATATTTTTCGACAGTTTGTTTTCTGGCCTATTCTTTCTAATATAGGTCATTTAATACAATACTTATCATTAGGCATATGCTGAAAATAACGACAAGGAAATATTCATTTTCAATAAATAAATGAATTTGAGTTCCAGATTAAATTGAAAGTTCTTGGATAATCTTTGTCTAAGTGTCTACCTATCTGTAGACACGGTAACTCAATAATCCATATTATTTTCTGCACCCGCCCTAAACCGAAGAATACTGTTTTTCTCGAATGATTTATTTACCTTATACATAATTTTATTTTGCAGGTGGTGTTGAAAGCGCTTCTCAGAATAAGACTCGGGATAAGATAATCGACTTCACGAATGAGACTCGCCTTGTTTCAATGACTGTAAAAAATTGGCTGAAGGGCAAATGTTCAAATGTTGATGTTTGGAATACTTTGAAAGATAATTATTCACGAATTGTATTTGAGGTAAGGTATGGTCAGCGGAATGAAGTATGTTGTATAATGCGATGCTTTTGTGAAATATCACACAAAATTTTGAGGGTACCCAAAAAAAAATCTTGCTGCGAGATGGGTATATGGTAACTTTTACAAGCATCTTATGACACACTTAAAGCAATTTGATGCCACACCTACGCAATACCAATACTGCAAGCGAGACTGCATGGAAAAACTGAAGGAAAAATTGAGTCCACACCGAGGTCCACCTCGACAAAATCTTTTGACCACTTTTCTTCAACAAAACTCGAGACAAAACCTATCAACTGAAACAAAAGTTAGGGAGGAAAAGCCTCGTGAAAAGCCAAATGAGCTGGATAATCTCGTGGATAATATGATTCTTATAACTCCTGAAAAATCTTCAACAGTGACCTCTGCCGACACATCCCCTGTTGAAGATAAAGTCTCGGAGGAACTAGAAAATTCAATTCAATTCAATTCAATTTCAATTCAATTCAATTCAATTTATTCATCATAAAGAAAATGTACATTTGAAATAAGAATTCACAAAATTGAGTTGCAGAACCTGCAGTCTAAGAAAGCTTGTATACTGTCAAGTTCTGCAAGAACCGATGATGAACTCTCTCCACCGAAAACAAACAGAAAATGAGAATTGCCAAAATACAAAAAAACACTAGAATACCTACTATGCAGAAATGACATCCTCGAATCTATTTGAGTTTAATCTTATATATGTACGGAGTTGGTTCTTATAAACTCTACTCCTTTGTCTAGATGATGCCTTCAATTCATGAGGGAGAAGATTATAAAATTTGGGACCATAGTACAAATGGCTACTCTGTAAATGTTTTCTATGGAATAATGGTATAACAAGATTCCCTTGCACAACCTGTCTCGTTTGGACTGCATGCAGAACAAGATTTTTTCTCTTTTTCATTTGATTCAGAATCACTTCATATATATATAGTTGTTTAATACTTAATTGCTGAGATTCTACGTACAGTCTGTCAGTTCCAAATCTTCTCCCAACTTTCAAAATTATTTTTATTATGGCCTTATGTACTATGTCCAGACCTCTCATGTTAGTTTCACCAGCACCACCCCACACCACAATACCATACCTCAACAATGATAATACCAAAGCTTCATACACCTGGAAACATACTTTACGTGACAAGACATTACGAACATTATAAAAAACATAATATAGTTTTTTTATCCTTTTCACCAGGTGAGCTATATGTTCACTCCATCTAAGATGTTGGTCTATAAAGATCCCCAAATACTTTATTGACTCGGTTTTGTTGATGCCACTGCACTGACAGCACACCTGGTGACAATTATCCTCATGCAGAAATATCGTTTCAAATTCTGGTTGTTCAGTTATTTTAAGGGAAAAAGTGATAAATTTTGTTTTATGGGTGTTCAAACTTAACGAAGACACTGACAGCAACGCAAAAATTCTTTCCAAGCCCATCACAGCACCCTTATAAACTTCATCCCATGTGCTCCCTTTAAAAAAAAATCATGTCAAGACCGGCAGCACGAAGGACCCAGTCAATGAAAACCAGAAAGAGGATCGGGCCAAGTACGGTTCCCTGTGGGACGCCAACATCAACACCTAGTGGAGAACTCAATGCACTCCCCATCTTGACACGCTGAGTTCGATTTTCCAAGTAGCTACGAAACAAATTCAAGCCAACACCCCTGACACCAAGATTTTCCAGTCGATCAAGAAGCTTCCCATGATTCACCGTGTCAAAGGCCTTGGCTAGATCTAGAAACACCGCCAGTACCTTATCACCCCTATCCATAGGTTGAATGACACCTTCAATAAATTCCTGAATCGCATCAGTTGTCGACATATTTTCCCTGAACCCAAATTGTCTGTCACTCAGCAATTCATTCTCTTCAAAGTAGGATATTAATCTTCTTTTTAGACATTTTTCAAAGATCTTAGCAAAATTATTTATTACTGAGATTGGACGGTAATTCGTCATTTCAGTTTTATCCCCCGACTTGTAAACTCAAGTAACATGAGACTCCTTCCACTATGTCGGTACTATACCATTAAAAAAACACAGATTTATAATATGAACTAGAGGTCTCAAAATAAATGAATGTATATGTTTAATAAGGAATGATGAAATACCATCGGGTCCAGGGCAAGAACCGTTTTTAAGTGAAGCAATAATGCACACAATTTCATTTTCATCGACAGGTTTGATGAACATAGAGGACCGACTTGGAGGAACGTGCGCAGTAACAGCACTGGAGGACCTAATTGTATCTTGTGTCAAGCGTTTACCTATGTTGACGAAAAAATCATTGAATTTTTCAGCCTTTTCCTTCAATCCTGTAATAATATGACCTTCCTCATCACATATTTCTTTGGGATACCGGATTTAACAGTATTTGTGTTATTTAAATGATTCAGAGTTTTCCAAAATTTCTTAACATCTTTACCTGCCAATCTGAACTGTTCTGCATAAAAAGATTCTTTAGCTTTCCTCAACAAATTATTCAGTGAATTCCTATAAATCGCAAAACTGCGCTTATTTTCAACAGTTAAATTCTTTTTCAGCCATAATTTCATTTTATCTCGTCGCTTTAGAGATGTTATTAGCCCAGACGTGATCCAAGGCTGCTTTCGTCTACTGTTTTTTACTGTCTCACTTTTTGTATAAGATGATTCCTTTATATATTTTTTTAAAGAACACACAAAGTTAGAACAAGCCGTCTGGGGGTCAGAATCATCCAACACCGTCCGCCAGCTTTCCCTTTTCAGACAGAACACTAATTTATCCTTGTCTAGAAATGTTTGCACCGCTTTAAAAGCTTGTGAATTATGACTATCAATAATCCTAGATTTAATGGATAAAAAAACCGCCCAGTGATCCGTAATCGAAGTTCTAATAATACCAGAACTAACTAAAAAATTCTTTCGAAAACTATTTTTACGTTTCACGTAATAATATATATGGTCTATTATAGTGGCGGAACTATCAGTTACCCGAGTGGGAGAATTTATCTCAGAAATGTAACCATTTTGTCCCATACAAGTTTCATATGTTAATACATCCAAGTTATTTGTATCCCCAATATTAATATTAATATCACCCAAAAAAATTTCTACATCCCCAGAACTCAAGTTTATCAAATATTCATTCAATTCCTCAATATAAAGTCTTACGTCAGTAGAAGGGGGCCTATATGATGCAGTCAATCCATATTTCATATGGTTCATCATGAAAGACAAATGCAAAAAGTTAGACTGAGAGAGATGCACCACTTGAACATTCACATTCATGGTCGACTTGACATAGATTAACAAACCATCATTTTGATTATATCTTGATTCATTATAAAACACATCAAAACCAGAAATATTATAGTTTGATTCATCGTACAATTCCCAACATTCAGACAGAACAATCACATCAAGATTATCCAAATTCAAGGCATTCAGATATATCAATAAATCATCATAATTTTTACGTATACTACGTATGTTGAAATGAACAATGTTAAGGAGTTTGTCAAGTGCAATTTCTTCTTTAACACCATCAATATCATAATATCTATCCGTTTTTTCATCAAATTCCGATTCGAGGTATTCCATTTTACGATTGTGAAAAATGAACAGATCCAAATATTAAAACAATAATCCAAATTGAAATAATAAAAATCAATTATCAAATATGTGATAGAAATTTATAAACAGGGCAACTATAATTTACGACAAATACCGCCAATAAGTGGTACACTTTTAAACAAAAAAAACAAATCCCTTATCAAATATAGACACATAAAATATATTAATTTTCACCCAATGAACAAATCTAAATAAATGCACCCAAAATCAACATTGTATCCAACCAAGTTATTCGAGAAAGTTATCAAACCTGTAAGGACATATCGAAGCCACAGGCGAGTACATCCAGAGATAGTTGGGACGATAGTTATCTCATTCAGAAATGCATTCAAAGTAACCAAAGCGAAATATATACTCCTAAAGAGTCCGCTTCGGTGTGTTCCTCGGTGTCTTCCAATGACTTGAATATGGTCCACTCGAGCATTCAAACCTCATCGTCAACCTTATCCCACACTTTATCTAAATGGTCATCTCCAAAGTATCAAAGGTTAGAAAGGGCTAAACGCAAACGATTGAGCCAAATTTCTAGTTCTGGGAATAACCAAACTTGCATCACTTCCTATTTTTCTGTCGTCGATGAAGTTTGCAATTTTACTAAAAATATCATCGAACGAAAAGATGAGCTGGGAATGCAACTACAAAGTGTTTTAGTCAATTTTGAGTCTACTGTACAGAAACCGCAAGATCAAGATGATACCAACTCACCAGGCCAACTTTTGCGCTGGTTGTTTGATTTGTCTGCCAAAAACTCTAGCCAGTCAAAATATCGGAATACATATCATGACAGAATTAAATACTTTTCATTATATTTATTTTATGTAGGGGGGAGACTGCTATACGGAACGCTCTACGAAAATATGAAGAGCACTTTACCATCCATAAGCTGTTTGAATAAATTTGTTGCAAAAAATTCTTCTAACACAGAGGAAGGGTATTTCGACTTTGATGGCCTTTGTCAGTTCATGGAGCAAAGAAATTTACCTAAAGTTTTGTGGATTAGTGAGGACGCAACTAGAGTAACCAGTAAAATTGAGTATGATCCGAGGACTAATAAGTTAGTTGGATTCACGATGCCATTAGTCGATGGAATACCGGCAAGAGACACGTTTTTAGCAACATCTGCAAAAGCAATTCAGGACCACTTTGAAAACGCTATAAGATCAAATTATGCCTATGTAATTTTGGCCCAGCCTATATCACAAAATGCGCCAGGTTATTGTCTTGCAATCTCCGGCACAGATAACAGATTCACAGCCGCCGATGTTACGAAAAGGTAGCAACATATCAAATTGAATTTGAAGGAGCGAGGTGCTACTGTATTGGGTTTTGGATCTGATGGAGATACACGTCTTCTGAAGGCAATGAGGCAAGGCGCTCAATTGTCTTCTACTAAAGATTCATCACGACCAGAATGGAGATGGTTTAAAGCAAATTACTCTACAGAAGACTGCGCTTCTTATGTTCAAGATACGGTACATATAGCCACCAAGTTACGTACTAGATTGCTTAATGAAAAAATCAAGTTAAGGTTTGGTGATTTTTATGCAACTGCTAAACAACTGGAACAACTGATCGCAGAGTACTCCAAGGACAAACACTTGTTAACAAAATCTAATTTAAAATTAGAAGACAAGATGAATTTTAAAGCCGCAGAGAAATTATGTTCAAATCACGTTATTGATTTGATAGAGAAGGATCCACAGAATAAAGGCATCGTTGCTTATTTAAAATTGATGCGTTTAGTTATTGATTCGTTTTTAGATCCCAAAATAGATGTAACGCATCGAATTTATTCAATGTGGTATTGCGTTTTCTTTCTTAGAATTTGGCGTCAGTGGCTTACAATAAACAAATACAAAATCGGAGAGCATTTCATTTCATCAAACTGCTATACTTGCATAGAGTTGAATGCACACTCATCAATTAATATTGTCGTAAACATTCGTGAAAATCCATCTCTATCAAGCGACATGTTTCTACCTGTACTTTTTGGAAGCCAGAAATGTGAACAGACGTTTAGGACTATGAGATCCATGACCTCCACGTATTCGACGGTGATTAACTTTAATGTTAAAGATATTTTGAGGCGTTTAGAGAGAATTAAGACAGTAAGTAATATTATACACGATCTGAACAATGTCATTTCATTTCCAAGGGAACAAAAACGGCAAGAGAAAATGAATATTGACACGAATTCGCTGGTGTTTAAAGATTTAAAACATTATACGGATACTATGATAGCCGACGCAGTCGAGCGTGCACGACAAGATGCTCTAGCGCATACGCGAGAACTTGGCATGTTTGTAGAAGAAAACACCATGTATAATGCTACAATTCCACCATTAAAAGACCTTGTAAAAGATGAAAGCGAGAATAAAAGTCTAGAAGATGAAGAGGATATACAGATCGACGACAACATGATCGACAACAGTGATAGTTCATACCGAGGTTCACCAAATATTTCACCAAATCAGCTTCAACCGAGGCTTCAACATTTCACTTCTCTACCAATTGAAAATGAAGAAATTAACGGCGATGACTTGAACAATCCAAATAGTCATTTGTTCAAGGATTTGTGCAACATATCGAGTGTCGAAGTTATGGATAACTTAATTCTGAGAAGTTATGATCAGAAATTAATGGATGACAAAATTGAAGATGGTCCATATGTCCGAGTCACTGTTGGTTGCTAGAGGAAACTAAAAATAGGGTTAGTACAGACAGACTACAACGTTTTGTTGTAAAAAGTACAGAAAGACCTCAAAGGGCACTAGAAGTAGGTCGCAAAAAGTTGAATTCATTAAAATCCAAAGGAACATACATAAAGAGAAGCTCGAAGAGAGGTAAGAGAGAGAACTCTGGAGATATCTCAGATAGTTCTGAAGATGATACCATCATAAAATATGACGACAGTCCAAGTACAGAAACGTTCTCTGAAAATGACTCTGAAGCTGGTATTGGAATTAACTTTAATGAAGGCGAATATCAAGGAAAAAATTGTGAAAAAAAATACTACCCCCAACATTCCAGTTCATCGAGCTTGACAATTTCCTTAGAGAATAATAAATATTATGCCGTATATTATGACGAAGGATGGTTTATTGGAAAACTTCTGAGGCATATTGATGGTACTGCCGATAATCCGAAGGTCAAAATCACATTTTTAAAACAGAATAAAAGAAAAAAATGTGAATTTAAATGGCCTGGGAAAAAAGATTTGTCCAATGTAGAAACACAATATATATTTTTCGGACCTATAGAAATAAAGGAGAATGAATCGGGTATTTTCAATATCACTGAAGACGTGTTGAGTCAGATTAATGTTGCTTACTCGAATAAAAAGCAGAAGTGATGACATATTATTAGTTATTATTAGAAAATATAGACAGCGAATAATACTGTACTTTAGTTAGTCTTGTTTACTACATAAGGGTTGCTAATAAAAAATTTTTAAATTTTTGAATGCATCTTATTACTAGTCCTTTCACTCGCGTCTAAGCCCAATTTGCCAGCTTTAACTTAAAAACAAGCTACATATAAGTAAACCTACATAAGATTTACGGGGATTTGTTCGCATTTATGGGGATTTATAGGGATTTTTTCTGAATTATAGGGATTTCAAGGGATTTATTAGGATTTCTAGGGATTTAATTCCAACAAAGGATTTATGGTGTACAACATTTTGGCCAGATATTTACCCCTCGTTTCATGCTTTTTTCGAATATTCGAATTTATTCGAATTTTCGAATTATTCAAATCTTCCTAATCTTATCTTATCTTAATATATATAATTTTTCTGTTCGTGGCTTTGTCACACAACTCCTAAACGGCTGGGCCGATTTTGATGAAATTTTTTGTGTATATTCCAATGAATTCGAGGATGGTTTAGAATCACAATTTAGTCCACTGGAAAATATTTTTCTTGGAAATTTTATACTTTAAAGGGAAAAAATTAATTTTTTGTTAGTTAATTCAAAAACTACTGGACCGATTTCAGAAATTTTTTCACTCTCAGAATGCTTTATCATTCTCGGGTGGCATATGCTATATTTTTCACTGAAAAAAATTCAGACATCTACAAAAATTCCAAAAATGTAAGAAAATTTGCAATTTTCAAGCTTTTGTTGCGTACGCTGCGAAAACCATATGACTTACATTGATACAATGTATGACAAAAATGTGGCTCTTCAACAGTTCTACAAAAAAGTCCGCGAGAGCATATGTCTATCTCTCAAGGTTAACTGAAAAAAACCCTCTGAATGTAATAAAAATTTTACCAAAATATTGCCTTATTTCAGAGGAGGTTTTTATGAATACGGTATCGATCCTGATTCAAATAAATAAGCTATTCATCACAATTATTTAATAAAGACGTCAGTGAGAAACCGGCTACAGACTAGGGCTCGGAATTTTCGGGATGAGTCAATTCGAATATTCGTTTCATGCTTTTTTCGAATATTCGAATTTATTCGAATTTTCGAATTATTCAAATTATTCTAATATTATTCCAATTTAGTAGAGCCCTCTACACAAATACCCGCTTCCCGTACGGAAAGATATCAGTTTTTTTTTTGTCTAATATCGTATCGCATTGATTTCCTATTTTATTGGAAAAAAGTGGAGAGATAGAGGACCTAATTTAATATTTGGGGTGTTTTATCCTTTTTTCATGAAGCTGTTTAGCTGTGAGGTGTACGTGATAATAGTTCTCTTTAGGGCAGTCCAACGATCTGTCACGGTTAGCTGATTGCCTGCTGAGCCTTGTGGACCGACGTAAACAAACCGATTTCTAAGTCTTCACAGAGGCTTGGAATCAATACCATCGCAGATATTTTATTGATTTTCAAACGATATAGGCATATTTTAGTTGTTTTGTGTGGTAGATTACGAGTGTGAATTCCTGTTATCCTTTGTTTTGCGACCTGCACGTCCCCAGCGGCCATATTTAATTGTTTTGTTGGAGTGGCCTATTGTGCCCCAATGTTAACTGGTACAAATTGAAGGTATTTCCATACTTCGGCATTTCTTCTTCAAACGAATCTTGGGTCTGTTCTGAAATCTGCATTCGTTTTATTGCTCTTTGTTTGCACATTTCACTAAATACAAACGTGCGTCGCCGTCGGGCTAGGGGCAATAAAAATGTGTCATTGCAAAGAGGGTTTTTGCCGGAACTCAGCCAAATTGCCGATATTTGGACCTAAATATGTTATACTCTGTTCAAATATAAGAGAATGCAAACAAACAAACAAACCAAATCGCTTTATTTTGCTCAAACCTGATATTTTATTGGTCAAACGGTCTTATTTACAACTGTGAACTACCCTCGATTGGCCTCTGGACGGAAACTACCTGAATACGCCAGGCCTTACTGCGCGACTTTGTTGTGATGTCTCTTATATTTGAACAGTGTTTTGATAGTAGGCCGTGTGAGAGGGTGAGCTGCGAACGGATTCAGAAAAATTTAGTGTTATCATTGTGTTTGGATAAGTGACATTCTAGTTGTGAAAGTGTTAAAGTTTTTGAAGTATACGTAAAAAACTATACGTTTTGCGAACTAAGTGTGATATCACAGTGAGTATTTTACATGATTTTTCATCAATTTTACTCGCAAGATAATCAATAAATATTCGAACATACTAATTTATTCATTCAATGATTTCATAATACTTATTTTCAATCGTTTTTATTTCAAATATTGACTATTCGAAAATAATAGGGAGTGATGATCAAAAATTAAATTATGCATTATTCATAAAATGTGGTACAGAAAAACTTTTCAGACCTGTTACTAAATTCAAATTTCATCTCAATCCAGTTTCTCAATTCAGTTGTATACCTTTTTTACATAAGTTATGTACTTTCTTACAGTACCTACGTTTTCATCTCAATTCAGTTTTATACCTTTTTTACATAAGTTATGTCTTTTCTTACAGTACCCACGTTATATTCACCGAAAAATGCCACGTCTTCGTGGAAGATCCAGAAATATTGAGTCTTTTCATGTAAATAAAAATGTACATACCTTTTTCAATGCAATTAAATTATTTGTATATTTTGTATCTACTTTAATTTCGCCTAATATATCTCCTACTTGAAAAAATACCAATGGTTAGTTAATACAACTTTATGTATCTCTGAGGCGAAACAAAGTTCGCCGGGCCAGCTAGTATATATATATATATATATAGATACGTGTGGTTCCACTGATTGCCCCACTGGCGCCCGAGCAAAAGTGAGGAGCGTTCAGGGTGAGAGAAAAAGCACATCACAAGTGGTAGCAACCCATTTCCATGGAAAAACTACGAGCAACGGGTTTTTTTCACAGTATATCAAGATATTTTAATTTCGGGGGGTTGGTGGGGGTAGTTTTCGATGCACAAATTATTTCACCCTATAGACTGTGATTATAATGTTCGGAATAACCCATTTGTATCAAAAAACCCCGAACAAAGGGTATTTTTACATTACATATAGTTAAAGCGAAATTGAAAAAACCGTTGCTGCCTTCACACCCGTTCCTAAGGCTCACCCTAATAAGCCTAATAAAATGTACCCAAAACTTACCAGAATTGGGGGAAAGGATTATAAGGAGTGTTGTCAGAGATTTCTCAAAAAAAATCTGGATTATGAATTTGCTGCACATACTTGGGCATAAGCACAAGAAAGTGTTCAAGTGTTAGAAAATATGTTCTGGAGTTTTTGGTCACAGTTGCACATATACTATAATAATGATGCTCATGCTCATGGTTTTAATGAAATTATCATACTTCATGAAATTCCAGAAGCAATACAGCGACAAAAACAACAAAGAAGTTAAGCTGAAAGAAATCGAAATCGCTGTTAGTGCCTATCTGGCAAAATCAAATAATAGGCTGAAACGACGACAACAGTCAGTAATTTTTGAATCGCTATTAATTTTGTTGAGGATTAAATCTGAAGAAAAAATTCTAAATGAAATTGCTAACTGAAAAAAATTGCTTAAGTTAAATGCAAAAACCTGAGCAAAATCCTAGTCTTAAACTCAGTCTTTTGCCTATTCATACTGCATATTAGGGGTCAGTTCTAATCATGACAAATACATGGTTTGGTTTCTTTGACATATTTTTAAGCAAACATGATTCATTTTGAACGCCGGTTTAGACATATATTATTATTTTTTAGAGCAATTTCATAGTCTGATCTGAGATTTTCCATGATGTTGAAAAATTCTAATTATTTTTTATTGGAAAACGCCCAGGAAACTCTCAAATATAACGATTTATACTACAAGATTCAATATAAAGATTCCGGTAGTGGTTGTGCTTATTCAGCCGGTGCCCAATAATAAAAAATAATAATGCATTTGTAACAGTGCACTTGAGAGATCAGAGGAAAGAAGATTCTGAATTCGCTTTATAATCAATCCTGCAACTCTTGTTCTGCTGTTTTTGAAATATATAAAAATATATTTTTTTTTCAGGGATATTCCTGAAGAAAAAGTTACAGAAGAGACATAGGCAACTTATAGCCAGAGTTTTAGTTTTTAATTTATAATACTCAGTTGAGTTTATGATGATAATTATAAATAAAACCGCATCAAACACATGAAGTTTTTATTTCAGTATATTCATGTTTGATTTGATGCACAAGATCATGGAATTTTAGAAATAACATTTTGTTTCATGACGATTAAAAGCAAAAACCTTGCTTGAATTGCCGGGCATCTTTCACTCAATTGTAAAAGTTCATGATGATAACCTTTCGACTTTCTTTTGTTAATTTTTGAAATTTCAGGGATATTTTTCTATGGAAACCTATAAGGATATTTAGGGAATATTACTATCATATTCTTAAGTTAGTCTGAATATTCTTGGACTATACAAGGAATATCCTCAGAAGGTAATCAATGAATATTCTCTCTAGCATATTTTTGGGATATATTCTAGATATATCTCAGAAGATAATCTAGGAATATTCCTGGAATATTCTGGAGATATGCAGAATATATCAGGAATATTCCTCATAGAATATTCTGAGAATATCTAAAATTTTCGCCCTCAGCTCATTCTAGGAATATTCCAGAAAATATATGAATATCCTGGAACATTTAAGAATAATTCAATATCCCAAAAATAATATTCTATGAATATTCAAGGCATACCGCATACTCGATGCTCTTTGGGTTGGAATTGAAATTTCCGGGAACTTAATGAAAGAGTTAGAAATTTGGGCATGATCACTACTTTGAGAACACCGATGTGAAGTTAGCGGCCACTTTATCCGTAGATAGCAGCCGTTTCGCCAGTGGCGGGTGAATTATATTTTATCATAACTTTTCACATTCTCTTTGAGGTCATTTCTAATGCCATATCTTGATATCTGATTATTTTTTTCTCCCAAACTGTGAAAATTACCCTTCAACAGAAACATACTATCTGGTTTCTTCCGAAAACCATCGAAGTAAAAAACCTCTACAGATGAAAATAAGAGACAATATTAATGATAACAACAAAAACAAATTCTTAAATTTCATTGCATTCGAAAGGGGCTGAGGGGTGAAAATCACCGCCACCCCCATAAATCATATTTGTTGGGAAAGTAGCGAAGGAACCATCTTCTACAGATGAAAATCACAGGATGAGTTCTATGTACCCCAAGGAACAATTTTTTATCGATTTCATTGAATTCGGAAGGGGCTGAGGGTGGAAAATCACCGCCACCCTCATAAATTATATTTTTTGGGAAAATATCGAAGGAACCATCCTCTACAGATGAAAATAACAGGATGAGTTCTATGTACCCCAAAAAACAATTTTTCATCAATTTCATTGAATTCGGAAGGGGCTAAGGGGTGAAAGTCACCACCACCCCCATAAATCATATTTGTTGGAGAAATATCGAAGGAACCATCCTCTACAGGTGAAAATCAAAGGATGAGTTCTATGTACCCCAAGGAACAATTTTTTATCAATTTCATTGATTTCGGAAGGAGTTGAGGGGTGAAAATCACCACCACCCCCATAAATCATATTTGTTGGAAAAAAATCGAAAGAACCATCCTCTACAGATGAAAATCACAGGATGAGTACTATGTAACAATTTTTTATAATTTTCATTGAATTCGGAAGGGGCTGAGGGGTGAAAATAACCACCACCCCCATAAATCATATTTGTTGGAAAAGTAGCGAAGGAACCATCCTCTACAGATGAGAATCACAAGATGAGTTCTATGTACTCCAAGGAACAATTTTTCATCAATTACATTGAATTCGGAAGGGGCTAAGGGGTGAAAATCACCGCCCCCCCTATAAATCTTATTTGTTGGGAAAGTAGCGAAGGAACCACTCTCTACAGATGAAAATCACAGGATGAGTTCCACGTACCTCAAGGAACAATTTTTTATCAATTTCATTGCATTCGGAAGGGTCTGAGTGGTGAAAATCACCACCACCCCCATATATCATATTTGTAGCGAAGGAACCACTTTCTACAGATGAAAATCACGGGATGAGTTCTACGTACCTCAAGGAACAATTTTTTATCAATTTCATTGCATTCGGAAGGGGCTGAGTGGTGAAAATCACCACCACCTCCATATATCATATTTGTTGGAAAAGTAGCGAAGGAAACATCCTCTACAGATGAAAATCACAGGATTAGTTCTATGTGCCCAATGGACAAATTTTTCATCAATTTCATTGCATTCGGAAGGGGCTGAGTGGTGAAAATCACCGCGACCTCCATTAATCATATTTGATGGAAAAGTATCGAAGAAACCATCCTCTTCAGATGAAAATCACAGGATGAGTTCTATCTACCCCAAGGAAAACAATTTAGGATTATACCTACTAAAACTTGAAAGTATCCATTACATGTAGGATTGGGTTTTTCCAAACCTTTCATAAAAGTTATAGCACTACTTGATGACTAATTTTGCCGACATCTGCACCATATTTTGGTGAAAAAATTTCATAGGGCCTCTGATCCCCGATATTTATCAGTTGCATCTCTGTAGCTCCGATATTTTCCCACAAAAATAAGATTTATGGGGGTGGCGGTGATTGTCGACCCTTCAACCCCTTTCGAAAACTATGATATTCGTAAGAAATATTTTCAAGATCATAATGAACGCATTCCGTAAGTGATTTTTTTCGATGTTTCCAGAGACAATTATATTTAGGGGTTGGTGTCCATCTCCACTCCTCAGCCACTTCCGAATGCAATGACATTGATAAAAAATTGTTCCTTGGGGTACATAGAACTCATCCTGTGATTTTCATCTGTAGAGGATGGTTCCTTCGATACTTTTCCATCAAACATGATTTTGGACTGGATCGTTTCTCTGTGGAGATGCACTGTGAACTTTGTGCGGTTAAGTTGAAGATCTGTGGTTCGATGGTTTGTGTCATGAGTGTGTATCGGCCCCCCTCTGGTGATCTGCGGGTGTTTTTGAAGATTATGTCGCATGTTTTGAGACTTTGTGTTGGAATTAGTACTAAGATCTTCGTTTGTGGAGACTTGAATGTGAATTATCTTGACACATCTTGCCATAGCAAGAATTTGCTGGATGATTTGTTAACCAGTTTCAATTTAAATGTCACTTGTCTTCTGCCAACCAGAATTTTATCCAAAATTGACTATATTTTGACTAATGTTGATCAGAGCTGTTGCGTGCCGACTGTTTTCGAGGGGAACATTGCTGATCACAGGGCTTTTTTGTTGAACTATGTAATCGAAAATGAACCAGAACATGTTCCTACCTCTTCCTGTCAAATGATTAGGGATTTATCTGATGCCAATCTTGCTAGTCTTATGAGGCATATCGAAACTAATGACTTCGATGAGGTTTATTTAGAAAATGAAGTAGATGATTGTTTTGAAGCTTTCCTAAATATTGTAACATGGCTTGTTGATAAATATTGTCCTATGAGATCCATAAGACGTGTTTCTGATGATAGTTCTCGGTGGATTACGCGGGAGGTTCGTGAGGCCAGCAAGAACCTTAAACTCCTTCATTGGATCTCTAGTGGTGTAAATACTCAAGAGGCTTGGAGTAGTTACAAAATAGCTAAAACTGAGTACAAAAAATTATTGAGAAATACCAAGTACAGATATTATAACGATGTTATCGAAAGTTCTAACAATAAGAATAAAACAGTATGGAGTCTAGTAAATACCGAGTTAGGACGTAAAAGATCCAAATTTAAGAATATCAGTTTGAACATTGATGGTGCTCATGTATCTGAGCCACTAGAGGTTGCCAATGCCTTTGGGAGCTATTTTTCGTCGGCGGCGTCGGTTTCACTTGATGAATATTTTGGGCCTCAGCGTTCTTCTTGCTGTACTACGATGACAATGGCCAGCAACTCCTTTTTCTTTCATCCGATTACCGAGGAAGAAACAGCTGATATCATTAGATTGGTTAAGAATAAATGTAGCACTGGATTAGACCGGTTATCTGCCAAAATTGTAAAATCCATGAGTTCTTATATCGCGAAGCCACTTTCTTATATCATTAATTTGTCTGTGGCCTCGGGTAAATTTCCATCGCGATTGAAGATGGCATCTGTCATTCCTGTTCATAAGAAAAATGACACAGATGATGTTGTCAATTACAGGCCCATCTCTGTATTGAGCGTGTTCTCAAAAATCATTGAAAGAGCGGTATACAACAGGATAATGAATTACTTGAACAAGTTTGATATCATTTCTGAAAATCAACACGGTTTCAGGGCGGGTCATTCCACGCAGTCGGCGGCTAGTGAGTTCATTCAGTATGTTCACGAGCATTTGGACAAGGGGTTTTTTGTAGCGGGATTGTTTTTTGATCTGGCACGAGCTTTTGATAGTCTTGATATTCGATTTGTTAAAGATAAGTTATATAGTTTAGGCTTTCGGGGTATCTTTTTGGAGTGGATAATATGTTATCTGACGGGAAGATCATTCTACGTAAGTGTTGACAGGTCGACCTCCGGGAGATATTTTGTGGATATGGGAGTTCCGCAGGGCTCCGTGTTGGGACCATTGATATTTTTGTTATTCATTAATGATTTACCAAAATACATTAGAGCAGGTATACTGGCCCTCTTTGCAGATGACACCTCGATGGTGGTCACGGCGCGTAGCGTTGCGGAGCTCTCTGAGAACTGTAGATTGGTTATGGGAGATTTTTGTAACTGGTGTCATAGGAACAGTCTAATGGTTAACGTTGGTAAAACAGAGTGCATATATTTTAAGATAAATAATACCACAGACCAACAAATAAACATTACATACGGAGACACTACCATAGTCTCTCGGGCGTTCGCTAGATTCTTGGGAGTGTACGTCGATGGCGGTCTCAGGTGGAGTGATCATGTGGAAAGTCTCAGTAAAAAATTGAATAGGTCTTTTTTTGCTATAAGCAGAGTTAAGCACTCTCTCCCATTGGTCACCATTTTCAGTATATACTATAGCCTAGTTTATAGTAATATTAGCTACAACATTGTACTGTGGGGAAATTCAACATGTGCGAATCGCATTTTTATCACGCAAAAGCGTATTGTTCGCATGATGCTCGATCTGGGGCCGCTGGACTCGTGTAGACCCTCATTTATTAAATATAGAATCCTACCAGTACCTTGTATTTATATATATAATTGTGTGTTATTGATTAAGGAAAATATGCACAAATTAACTAAGTCTTCCGATTACCATGATTATGGAACAAGGAATGATGACATTCTGTGCACCACTAAGCATAGAACCACAAAATTTGAAAGTTCCCCGTATTATCAGGGTTCCAAATTGTTCAACCACCTTCCTGTAGAAATGAGATGCCTTGACTGTCGTCGATTCAAAAAGGCTGTCAAATCCTTATTGTTGAATAAAGGATATTATAGTGTGGCGGAATATTTAAATGACAAATTGTCCTAGAAATTTTATTTTTTATTGATTAACGTTTTTTACTATTAATTGTGTGTTATTGTATATTTGTATTATTTTTATTGTTTATAATTCTATAATGACGTATCCTATACATATCTATATGTCAGAAAGGATTCAATATATATTATTATTATTATTATTATGGGGGTGGTGGTGATTTTCACCCCTCAGCCCCTTCCGAATTCAATGAAATTGATGAAAAATTGTTCCTTGAGGTACATAGTACTCATCCTGTGATTTTCATCTGTAGAGGACGGTTCCTTCGATATTTTCCCAATAAATATGATTTATGAGGGCGGTGGTGATTTTTACCCCTAATCCCCTTCCGAATTCAATAAAATTGATGAAAAATTGTTTCTTGGGGTACATAGAACTCATCTTGTGATTTTCATCTGTAGAGGACGGTTCCTTCTATATTTTCCCAACAAATATGATTTATGGGGGTGGCGGTGATTTTCACCCCTCAGCCCCTTTCGAATGCAATAAAATCGTAAGAATTTGTTTTTGTTGTTATTATTAATATTGTCACTTATTTTCATCTGTAGAGGTTTTTTACTTCGATGGTTTTCGGAAGAAACCAGATAGTATGTTTTTGTTGAAGGGTTATTTTCACAGTTTGTGGAAAAAAAATTGATCAGATATCAAGATATGGCATTAGAAATGACCTCATAGAGAATCTCTACAAATTTCATATGCGAACTATGTTCCAGTGAAAAGTTATGATAAAATATATTTCACCCGACGCCACTGGCGAAACGGCTGCTATCTCCGGATAAAGTGGCCGCTAACTCCACATCGGTTTTGAGAACTTGATTGTAGAGTGTCCTCAAGCCGAATAACAATTTAAGCAGTGCCCCTCCCGGAAATATAACTGAAAGGAACACTGCAGTGAATTCACTGAATTCCGTGGATATACGGAAATTATCGATGTTGGCCGCCTGTCCTCCCGATCCTTCAGAGAAAAAGTCTCTCCAAGGGGGATGGGGAGACCCTGCCGCCCCCAATGTTGAACGGAGTTATTTTAAAGCAGTTGGAGTTGGACAACCGCCCCCCCTTTTTTTCTCCCCCCGCTTACCACGTTGTTTGTCACCTCCAAAAAAAAAATTCAATTTCACTGGATTTGCCGCCGCCCTTGTGCCGGGCACGCCTTGCACGCCCGCTTACGGCGGGCCTGGATAGAAAATAAATAGATAGATAATTTATTGGTGCTATGTTACAAACTACATTGTGTTACACAAGTCAGTGATATCAATAGAGAATATAGGTGTAATCCACTGTACAACTATACGATATAAAAATATTAAATTCCCAAATGATATGAGTACCATATCGCTGTCAAAAGTAAATAAAAGTGTATTAAAGATTCAACTACAAAGGTATAACATGTTAAAATATTAAAATCTTAAATGATAAGAAATACCATTTCGCATCAGAGAAAATAAAAGTACATTGAAAATATATACTAAAACTTTAAAATTTAAAATCACTGGAAAGGAACTCTTGCACATTCCAAAATGCACCTGTCACCAATATTTCATTAATCCTCTTCCTGAACTGCTTTTCATTCAACTCCTTGATCTCATTAGGTAACACATTATAAAGCTTATGGGAAATGAAATTTGGACCATTCTTAGACTTTTCAAGACGCACATACTTAGATTTGATATTATTTCTATACCGTGTATGATAATCATGTGTGTCTCCATTTTTTGGAAGATTTCTGCTATTAATATATACGTAAACAAGGCATTCATAAATGTATAAGGATGGAAAAGTTAGAATCTTCAATGTTCTGAATGCACTCGAACAGTCATCTCTGTATCCCAGACCAGCCACTATTCTCACTGCCCTCCTTTGAAGTCTGAAAATGCTCTCTCTACCTGAGCAGTTCCCCCAAATCAAAACGCAATACCGCAAATGACATTCGATAAGGCTGTGATAGGCAGATTTTATAACCTTCCTGGACACTGTGTTCTCTAAGTTACGCAGTAGAAAAATATTTCTAGTTATTTTTGCTGTCGTCTCATTGACATGAGGGATCCAATTAAGTTTGGAGTCCATATATATCCCCAGAAATTTTACTGGCTCTTTGGCTCTGTGGTCCCCAGAGTCTCTCAAAGTGAACAACATGGTGTCTGTCTTATCATTATTACACACGAGCTTGTTTGTTGCAAACCATTCCTTGGCTCTATATTCTGTTTCACATGCAAGATGTTGAACTTCCTGCAGCTCTTTATGTTTCACTGTAATTCCCGAGTCATCGGCCCACAAAAGATGTTCAATGCCAGCCATAAAAGAAGAAAAATAATTCATGAAGATTATGAATAATAGGGGCCCTAATATGGAGCCCTGCGGCACCCCAAGACTCACCTGGCCCTCTGTTGACCACGCATCATTGCAGAAAACTCTCTGGGTTCTGTTGGAGAAGTAGGATTGAATGAGTCTGAGACCAACTTCATCAAGGCCATATTTTGACAGCTTACAAACAAGTACCCGCGGATCCACACAGTCAAAAGCTCGACTTAGGTCCAAGAAAACAGACAATGAAAATAGGCCCTCCTCAAAGCAGTCCAGCGTATACTCTACAAAGCGCATTATAGCGTCACATGTACTTGACTTCCATCTATATCCATAGTGGTTTTTGTGAAACAGTTTTTCCCTCTCGAAATAATTCATTATCTGTTGATGCAAAATTCGCTCAAAAATCTTAGAAAACACAGGACGCAGAGAAATTGGTCTATAATTCTTTTTTTCCGTCCTATCGCCCTTTTTGTGTATGGGGATCACCTTCGCTACCTTTAGACTGTCAGGGAAAACCCCTTCCCTAATATAGCGGTTTATCACCTTGGTAAGAGGAATCACTACATGATTTATATTCTTCTTTAAGAGCGCATTTGAAAGACCATAATAGTCCTTTGATTTACTCCCCTTGAAGGAACATATTGTATCTCTTATGTTATTAAATGATACTTCCTGAAACCGAAAACTGCCCGCATGACGGATACTGTCATCCAAGGATATTCCAGCATCAACATCAGGCAAACCATTCACCAATTCCTGGGGTAATGAGATGAAATAGGAATTAAACTCCTGAGGGCTCAAAGGCACAGATGAATCAACCGTCTCTTACTGTTTATGATTTTCCACATATTTTTGCTAGGATTATTTGAGTTCAAGATGAAAATGTCATTGGCAGTTGTACGAGCTGAGCGCAGAGCCTTCCAGTATACACAATGTGCTTTATTCTTCAACCTCTTCATGTCGTCAGTCTTGTAGTGTCTGTACATATCATTAAACAGCCTCATATCCTCCCTCATCCTGTGTAGCTCAGTTGAGAACCATTTCGTCCCTGAGTCGCAAGTTCTGGTTTTCATATAAACCTCTGGAAAAGACTCTTGATATATTTATATGAAACGATTATGAAAAGTTTCAAAGCAATCTCCGGCTGACAAAGACAAATCATCCACAAAGGTCCAATCTTCCTCACTTAACAAACTATGCATTCTCTGATAACCTTTCAGCGTTAAGGGTCTGCATTTGCTATTTGAAAGTGAGGTGGTAGGCATTAAAGGCTCTGGGATATTAACGCACTGTGCATCATGGTCATTGCATCATAGATCACTTCAACACCGAATGATCCCGAATCATGGTCTTCGTCAGCACTTGAGAAATGTTGCGAAGATTTTTACCCAAATTTGTACATATTACTTCAAATATTTTGTGTACTTCCTGTAACAACAGCTGAAGAAGCAGAGCGCAGTTTTTCTTCCAAGGAGACTTAAGACCTGGCTCAGAAGCACTATGGAAGAAAACTGCTCGAATGGATTAGCTCTTATGCACTTAAATTACGAGAGAGTCATTGATACAAAAATGGTTGTGACCAGATTTGCTTAGCTGGCTCCTGGCGCTTGGAGCTTAATAACTAAAAACTAGTAAACTTTTAAATATTTGTTTTTTTTTTTTTATAGATTCATATTTACGAAAATTAATGTTTTATTTTATTTAATAACTAAAAACTAGTCAATTCTTACATAATTTAATATTTTTTCTTTTTGTTCTTCATAAATTTTTATAGTTATAAGAAATAAATGTTTTTGTTACATATTCCTCTTTTAGTGGATTATAGATGAGACCCCCCCAACACACCTTACAGGGTATGCGCCTGAACTTGGACGTCTTTAAGACGTATGCCAGGCGTCGACAGACTTCTTTGAGACGTACGCAATGTATATAAAAAAACAAACATATATAGATTTTGAGCGCGCTCTTCAAATTGTTCAATAAGATAATTGGACATTGTGCTCCGTCCCCGTGTTCCTTGTAAAAAAATAAGTAACCGAATGTTAAGGGTTGAACTTTCCACCCCACCGTCCCTCCGAAGTCCGTAATTTGTTCACGGAATATTCATTTCACCATATCAAATCTGTTCGTGCTCTGCCGTATTTCGTCCTGTGAAAAACAAACGAATAATTACGTTACATTTGCACGAGAAATATGTTTCCGAGCGTACGCCAATGGTCCGAGCATTCGGCTATTTCCGTCAAACAGTCTGCTGGAAACAGTCTGTCAACTTCACACCGGAACCAGAATTGAGTATATCGGTCAATTTTTCGACTCTCTCTCGCGACTTTCTTACTTTCTAGGTTGAAAAAAAATTATACTGCGTTATTGTTATTAGAATAGCATATCTTTTGATATAAGATTGCCTGTTGTTTCATTAAGAGCACCCTTTGAGAATTTTAACCGGCCTGAAACTGGTAAATAATCATAAAATTGAGAACCATTTCAAAACTCTTACTAAGAAACAATTTAACTTTGAGTGCATTGGGATATCTGCTGTGAAAAGCCCTCTTTCCTCAGTTAGTGAAAGATTACTGTTGTGTACTGTATATTGCCACAATAT
Organism: Coccinella septempunctata; assembly: GCF_907165205.1. Taxonomy (NCBI): domain Eukaryota; kingdom Metazoa; phylum Arthropoda; class Insecta; order Coleoptera; family Coccinellidae; genus Coccinella; species Coccinella septempunctata. The sequence continues at coordinate 10,425,422 of NC_058193.1, read as the reverse complement.
TCATTCACAGAGCTATTACATCATTTCGAGGAGAATAGGGAAGAAACGTAATACCTTCACTGAGACATCTGTTAATCCAAATGAAAAACTCCAGTAGTTACACAGACATAATCGGCAACTATCACCCGATCAATTTTTACTGCATAGCAGCACCTTAAAATTTTCACCAACCTGTGGCAAAGCAGTCTTCCAGTTCTTCGCGACAGGTGAGCGTTTTCTCGTGAGTTTTTAACATACACTGCGCGACGGCGATTTCTCTGCAAGCGATAACGATGCACTGACGAACGGCTCAATCCGGAACCTTTGAGCGACCGGGAACGCACGGTTTCACTCGATCCGGCGCGACTTGACCAAAGGATGGATCAAAGGGAGGATTCACGATATCAATTCATGGTTGATTTGATATTTTTTACGTTATTCTCCCTACACCGATCTCGGTTTTGAGTGCATCAATTTTTTGGTGTAATTCTAATGAAAACGGTAACTTCACAGCTTAACGATTTATACGTTGACTTACTTTTTCAATGAGAAGGAAGTAGGAGATTTGGAAATATTACGTTAAATACTTAGGAAATAATAACTGTAGTGTTTATTACCGTGAAGCATATATTCGACTGAAAATGTGCTCGAGAAATTAATCAATACAACATGTGTAACACATTCTATAAATACTGATACCCTAATGACTCAGGATGAATAATATAATATGATTATTCACAATTATAATTTTTAAATATTTTCAGTATACGTATATAACATCTCTACCCTTGAAAATTCACAATTAATAATAAATTGAGAAGACAATTTTTATTTTACAATCATTCTGCATTATAGCTATTCACTTACATCTAATATAAATACAATTATATCTACAAATAATACAATGACTATATTTGAATTTCAATTCAAAATTTTCGAACTCCTATTTTTTCAATATTTCTAACTGTCCATTTACCTTTCCTCAATGCAATACGAAGGCTTAATCGTTCAGTGTTTTCGCTTACAATATTTTCACATTCAGTTTCAGTCAATGTTACATTATCGTTGTCATTATTTATTCTATCTGTTGTGAGAGGGATTGACATATCATAAAAATCAGTTTTCAATTGATCTACATGCTTTTTAACATTAATATTTTTGCTTAAAATAAAGACCTTATAGACAAATTACCAATTTTTTCTTTTATAATACCTTTTTCCCAAAATTCTTTATTATTTCTGTACATGCTCACCATCACTTTATCATTCATATTGAATGTTATATTTCTTTTACCGGAAAAATATTTTCTTTGCTTCTGTTGATTAGAATGAACTCTTTCAATTATATCAGTTTTTGGTAGCAATGAACTAAAACGATAATTAACTTTGTGACGGAAAATTAACTCTGAAGGAGTAAAACCGGTAGCAGAATGGATAGAATTTCTAACAAAAATCGTGATAGTGTCAAACAAATATCATTGTTGGAGTTTGTCATAATTTTATTGAGAACAGATTTTATTATTTTTACTGATGACTCAGCTAGACCATTTGAACTTTGATGGTAAGCAGGAGCATCGATAAACTTTATATTACACTATTCAACAAGGGTTCTCCCACCTGAGAGATTTATATTTTTTTTGGTAGGTATTCCTCACCATATTACAAAAATAATAGTACTTACGTTTGTTTAGCTCCCGTTATCAAAATAAAAGACATGCGTGAATTGTCCATGTTCGCACTTCTGTACACTACGATACTTTATAAAATAAACAAACTATTGAAACAAGTTCAGTTTCTGGCAGCATTGAATGACTTTGAAAAAGAAACCTGGTTGTCCTTTGTAGAAGTGACCAAAAATTTTCTTGGCAATCACAAATCTCCGCAATATGTAAATATCGTCAAAACGATGTTACAGGCTCATCAAAAAATGGGATGCAACATGTCCCACCTAAGAGTTTTATATTTTTTTTGTTGGGTATTCCTCACCTTATTACAAAAATAATAGTACTTACGTTTGTTTAGCTCCCGTTATCAAAATAAAAGACATGCGTGAATTATCCATGTTCGAACTTCTGTATCCTACGATACTTTATAAAATAAACAAACTATTGAAACAAGTTCGGTTTCTGGCAGCATCGAATGACTTTGAAAAAGAAGCCTGGTTGTCCTTTGTAGAAGTGACCAAAAATTTTCTTGGCAATCACAAATCTCCGCAATATGTAAATATCGTCAAATAGATGTTACAGGCTCATCAAAAAATGGGATGCAACATATCCTTAAAGCCCGTTTGCAACAGCCGAGAATTCTCTGGAGAATTTTCTACAAAATTCTCGCAAGAAAACGGCAGAGATTATTTTGTATGCAACTGAACAGAGAATTCTACCGAAAGTGCGTATGCAACGGTAAATAATTCACGGCACATGAATTTTCGAGCAAATTCTCTAGAGAATTCTCGGCTGTTGCAAACGGGCTTGAAAATACACTTTTTGCAATCACATATTAATTTCTTTCCACAAAATATGGGAGCCGTAAGTGACGAGCATGGAGAGCGATTCCATCAAGACATCGCGTCATTCGAAAAACGCTACCAAGGCATAGGGGAACCCTCTATGCTTGCTGATTATTGTTGGTCCATCGTTAGAGAAATACTGGAGTCGTCCTACAGCAGAAAAGACAAAAGATCTAAGCGATCGGAATCTTTTACACCATTGCAAATATTATAATGCATTGTTTTTGTTAAAAATCATGAATATAATTATTTAAAAACAACAAGAGCTAACTTCCACTTTTTATTTATCGTGCGTTTATACCTCGGCTACGAAGATTCAAAATATATATATTTTCCTTAGGTGGGAGAACAAAGCTATAATTTTGTCGATCAGTGTTATTATTGAATAAAAATTTCTTTAACTTTTCGGATTCAAATTGTCGCCCTTGATCAGTAACAATTAACTTTGGTATTCCGAATCGAGCAAATGTACTTCTTAATGACCTGATAACATTTTCTGTGTTCATGGTTGTCATCGGAAATACCTCCGTTCACTTGGAATGAGCCTCAACCAGAATAAAAAAAAAATGTTTTTGAAAGGTCCCAAAAAATCTAAATGCAATCGATCCCATGCCTTCTCTGGGTATGGCCATGAATGTAATTCTGAAGTATTTGGACTTCGACTATAAAGTTAACATATTTTACATGATTTAATTTTTTTTCTATAGGTATCTGAATCGATATTTGGCCACCAAAAGCAAGATCTGGCTATTAGTTTCGATTTAGCAATGCCAATCCCTTATTCTGACTGAATATGTGTACTAAAGGTTTGTGATCGGTGACTAAAACAAATTTGTTGCCGTTCGAATACTGATTGAATTTTTGTAAGCCAAATATTATGCTCAAACCTTCTTTTTTGAATTGAGAATACTTGTTTTCTGCATCTGTTAACAATCGAGATGAATAAGCTAAAGGCTTTTCACTTCAATTCAGAAGAGTGTGGCTTAAAATAGCACCAATACCATAATCTGATGCATCAACCGTCAACTTAAGAGGTAGTTTTTTTAAGAGAATTTTGTCCGAACTGAGAATATTTTTAACTTTTCGAAAAGCAATTTGACAGTCTCCAGTCCATTTCCAACCATTGTTTTTCTTCAGTAGTAAATACAAAGTTCGAAGTATTAGAGAAAGTTTCTCAACAAATCTACAGTGATAATTAACAAGTCCCAAAAATGATTTCAATTGAATCACGTTGACAGGTGTTGGAGAATTTTTAACTGCTTTGACTTTGTTTGAACATGGATGAATTCCGTCTTTATCAATAATATGACCTAAATATTCAATTGAAGGTTGAAAAAACTAACATTTTTCTCTGGAAACCTTAAGACCCGAATTTTCTAATAATAATAATGTCTGGCCTGCCTGGCAGCTATCTGGTAGATGGCCTGCCGGGTAGCCATCGTAACGACGTAGACGGTGCAGCCAGCCACGCCTGCTGTCCGCAGTCCCATCCCTTTTTCCTCTCTCTTTCACATCCTTTATGGGGGTGCTCTTTCTGCTCCCATTTCTCTACCCCTCATCCAAACCGAGAAAGGGGAGCACAAACCCATGGAAATGGTGATTACGAGAAGCCTCGGAAACAAGTCGCTGCCTGGGGATCGTCAGGGCATGTCTGGAGCCGGCGCTGGACATGACAGCATGCGGGACGTCGGTGGCAGGATGTTGAGGAAGCGGGCTCCTGCTGCAAAAGAAGCTACAGCTCCAAAGCAAAAACAGCAACCAACGAGTCCAATTCAATTGCCGACTCGAACCGCTGAAGGTGCTGCGCAGGATATTCAGCCAGTGCTCACCCAAGCGGGGTTAGTTAGAAAGCGCATGAAGTGGACAACGTCCATGAATGAAACTATTGTGCGCATATATAACTCCATCACGGGACTAGGGCAGAACACGAACAACTATAGGAAAAGGCTCCATGAGGAATTCTGCAACGCCTACCCAAATCTCAATGTCACTGAACAACGAGTGACAGACCAGTACCGCGTAATTCTGAGAAATAAACTAATACCAACGGCCCGAATCGACGCAATTAAACGGGAACTTCAGCGTCCGCTAGCAATAGAGAATAACACCAACACCTCTGATGAAATTCACATGCCTGGGCAACAACACCTAGAAGACATTGATACTGAAAGTTCATCTTGCAACCCAAGTGAGCCTGAACTCCAGGACGATAGGGAAGAGCTCCACCGACAAGTTCACTCTGACATGAGGAGATACTTCGCCGAACTGGAAGGGACAGACCCTCTTCATCGAATAACACCTCCCCGACTCAATACATCCAAGAAGCTGTCACTTATAATCGACATCTTGAATAAGGACGTTTTACCTGAATACCTACAGAACGGAAGTTCATTGGAATATCTGCATCTAGTTTTTTACTGTGCAGCGTTGACGACAGCCAAAACCATAGGGGCAAAAATTCGCGGAACGAACAACAATGCTCCAAAATTACACAAATTACACGCGCCAGCATGGCAGAAACGTCTTCAACACAAAACAGAAAGGCTAAGAAGAGACATTGGACGACTGACGGAGTACTTGAACGGGAATCGAGGAAGAAAGGTTGTGAAAGCTGCCAAAGAGATCATGGATAGAAACAGGACACACACAGAACGAGAGACGGAGAATGCTACAGCTCACCATTGCCTCGACACTCTGAAGCAAAAATTAAGCCTATATGCGGAACGCCTGAGGAGATATAAAAGCAATTATAGCCGGAAAAGAGACAATAATTCATTCGAAAAGTCGGAAGAAACTTTCTACCGGTCACTCACATCGTCGGATGGAGAAAATGGAAAGTTACCACCAAAAAAAACCATTGAACAATTCTGGACCGAACAATTATCAACGAAACCTCAGTTCAATGGAGATACCGGATGGATTGATGATGAAAAATCTGAAGCTACAACTGGAAAGCACCTGGGCCTGATGGATTACAGAACTTCTGGATCAAGAAACTTTGGATCATGCATGACAAATTGACCTCCGCAATAAATGATGTCATTGAAAATCCTGAAAGAATGCCAGTATTCCTTACACATGGCACAACATACTTGTTACCTAAAGACCAAAGGAATACAGAAGACCCATCCAAGTACCGACCAATCACATGTCTTCCAACGATATACAAATTAATCACATCGTGCATTTCAAACCGAATTCACAACCATTGCGAAAGGAATAACATCATCGCCATGCAACAGAAAGGATGCACCAAAGACAGCCGAGAGTGCGAAGAACAACTAATAATAGATTCAGTTATCTGCAATCAAGCGTTCTCTAAGCGAAGGAATCTTTACGCTGCGTACATAGACTACAAAAAAGCATTCGATTTTATACCTCACGAATGGCTCTTGACGATCTTGAAGATTCACAAGGTGGATCCCAATATTGTTAAGTTCCTGAAAAACGCCATGTCAACCTGGCGTACTAGTCTTCAAATGAAAGCAGCAGATTGCTCCATTACAACAGGACCTATTCCAATAAGACGCGGAATTTTCCAAGAAGACTCGCTGAGCCCTCTGTGGTTCTGCATTGCCCTGAATCCCTGTCTCATAGATTGAATTCTACGGACTACGGATTTTCCATCAAGAGCGGCAGTAGAACTATGATGAAACTGAATCATCTCCTTTACATGCACGACTTGAAACTCTTCGCATCTACCAAAAAACAAATGCAACTGATGCTGAAAATGGTGGAAGGATTCTCGGAAGACATCAAAATGAAGTTTGGACTAGAAAAATGTCGACTGCTTAACATAACGAGAGGGAAAATAGAAGATGGTACGTTCAAACTCAAGGAAGGTGCAAAAATTGAAGCATTAAAGGAAGGAGACACATACAAGTATCTAGGCATAAAGCAGGCAAGAAAAATCAATCAGACCCAGATGAAGAAGGAATTAACGGAGGAGTTCACCCGAAGATTGAGGAGGATAATGAGAACTGGTCTTAACAGCAAGAATCTGATAAAAGCGATCAACACCTACGCTTGCTCGGCGCTGAGCTATTCTTTTGGTATTATCTCTTGGACGACCACCGATTTAGCAGCTTTACACAGAAAAATAAGGACGATGCTGACTAAACACAATAAACATCACCCCAAAAGCTCAATAGAACGGACAGAGCTGCCACGACATCTTGGGGGTAGAGGAATTGTTGATTTGTGCAACCGTATGTCCCAGGAAATTGAAGGACTTCGAAAATATTTCTTGAGCAAGGCAGCTTCGTCAGAACTCCATCGAGTAGTTTGTGTTGCTGATAGTTCTACACCATTAAAGCTACAACAGGATCACTTGGAAACCGTCGAACACTCTGCAGAAAGTAAAATGCAGAAACTGATTGGCAAACCTTTGCATGGGAGGCACCAGAACGAGGTCAACCATGATTACGTCGACATATCTGCGTCGAACTACTGGTTGACTTCCGGAAGGTTGTTTCCTGAGACAGAGGGCTTCATGCTCGCCATCCAGGATCAGGTGATTCCAACAAGAAATTACATGAAGTACATCGCCAAGGATGCCTCAGTGGCGGACGATAGCTGTCGTTATGGCTGTGCGACACATGAAACTGTCCAGCACATCACAGGGGGATGTCAGAAGTTCGCGGGCACGGAGTACAAAAATAGACATGATGCTGTTGCCAAGATTCTTCACCAAGAATTGGCACTAAAACACCAACTTCCAACTTCGAAGAAGGTTCCTTATTACAATTACCATCCGGATGCTTTGCTGGAAAACGAACATCACAAGCTCTACTGGGATCGCACGGTTCTCACAGACCGAAAAATAACCCTCAATAGACCAGACCTCATATTGCTCAATAAGGATGAGGACAGATCACTATTCATCGACGTGGCAATTCCAAATAATACCAATCTTCTAGATAGGCACACTGAAGAAATTTCAAAATACAGAGATCTCGAGGAACAGACAAGAAGACAGGGGAAGCTGAAAGATATCAAGACCATCCCTATTGTCATTTTATCTACAAGCCTGATACCGAAGAAACTACTAGAGAACTTGAGGAAACTTCTGTTGGACGAAAATATCTATAGAGTCATGCAGAAGGCGGTACTGCTCGGAACGGCGAGAACTGTACGCAAGTACATGGGGAATGCAGAGGAACACCGTCTGCTCCGACAGGAAGTGCGGGTGGAGCAGGAATCCAACCTACAGCAGGAAGGCGAGGAGCGACCCGGACCCGACCACCACCACGAGCCCGAAAACCTGGAAAGGGCTCCAACAGAGCTTAATCCTTTTGATATCTGAGATATCTGGGATAAGTGAATTTTCCTCTGGAGAGGAGTGTGAAAGCCGCAAGGCTAAAGTCATAATAATAACATTTATTCATCCAGTAAGACAATTTACATTGTATTGGACAAGTCAGCAATTCATTGATATTGAACATTGAGAAATATAATACAACCAATAATATGCACACTCACAATTAATGATTGATACGAGGAAAAAATACACTTTTTAACTAATTAGACAAAATTTGAATTAGAACATAAATATTCGACTTCTTATTTAAATTTCCTTTATATGGGTGTTGAAATAATCACCCACACTATAAAATGCTTCTTGTAAGAGTATGTTTCTAACACATTTTTTAAATGAACACAAATTAAGTGACCTGACTGTTTCTGGTAGATGGTTAAAAAATTTAATGCCTTGATATGATGGAGAAGATTCATATTTAGCCAACCTATGCTTAGGTATGCACAAAACTTCCACATTTCTGGTATCAAAATTATGATAGTCAGAAAGTTTAGTGAACTTGCGTTTGTTTTCTCTCACATATAGAAGACACTATATATATATATATATATATATATATATATATATATATATATATATATATATATATATATATATATATATATATATATATATATATATATATATATATATATATATATATATATATATATATATATATATAGATACAAGTAACAGTCATAATACGTCTACCAGCAAATATTGGCTTACAAGAATCCAGAAGGTTGAATATTAACCACAGAACGCGTTTTTGTGTCAAGAGGACTCTATTTAGATAAATAGTTACCCAATAGTAAAATATTATAGCTAATATGGCTATAAAATAAACCATAATAAATATTCATGACTGCATGAATAGGCAATGAGTCCCTAATTCTACCTATCGCATAACAAACCTGGTTGAGCTTACCATACAGAGAATCAACATGTTTGCACCATCTCAACTCACTGTCAATCCAAATGCCAAGGAATTTAATGCTATCCTTAGAAACTACAGTCACTTCACCACATTCAAAACTAAGAGTGGCGTTATCCGTAGCTCTTGTACTGAAAAAAAAATCTTGTCCAGATTCAAAATGAGAGCATTTGAGCGGCACCACTCAATGAAACATGCCATCAATCTGGCACATTTCTCCGAGAGTTCACCAGGTGAACTCTCATTGATGAAGAGCAGAAAAAGTAAAGGTCCCAGTACAGACCCCTGAGGAACTCCCAAACCCACATCATAGTCATCAGACCAACTCTCCTGAACCCTCACCTTCATCGTACGATTAGTGATGAAGGAACGAAACCATTCGAGCACTGATGAAGAAAGTGATCACGCCTAAACAGGGAGGCAATGAATAAAATAATGAGGATAAATTCAGATGCATACCACCCGACGATATGAATATCGACAAGTGTTACGATCTGAATTGAGCTAGCCAGTTTGTCATCGTCAAGGCCCCCAAATGGAGTACGCTCCACCGAAGAAAAGCAGATGCTGACCATGGTTTCGGCCTCATTTGGCCTCATCAGAGCAACATAGCATTTTTCCAGGGTGGAGAACGTTTGGAATTGATGGAACTTTATTCAATGTTGTTATGTTCTAGTGGGTATTATTTATTTACCCACAGCGCCATCCAACATGAAACGGTATCCGATTCAATCCCCCCCAGATAGAAACCAAGACGAAGACAATAGCATATGTCCCATATTTTCCCTAATTCAGTACGCCGGTTCGCCTTGCGAACGTCGGACGTATGATGGGAATTCTGAGACGCGCTCGGTTCTCGACAGAGTGTGGAAAAATGCTATGTTGCTCTGATGAGGCCAAATGAGGCCGAAACCATGGTCAGCATCTGCTTTTCTTCGGTGGAGCGTACTCCATTTGGGGGCCTTGACGATGACAAACTGGCTAGCTCAATTCAGATCGTAACACTTGTCGATATTCATATCGTCGGGTGGTATGCATCTGAATTTATCCTCATTATTTTATTCATTGCCTCCCTGTTTAGGCGTGATCACTTTCTTCATTATTGTATCGCCGGCATCGTACTCTGTCGAGAACCGAGCGCGTCTCAGAATTCCCATCATACGTCCGACGTTCGCAAGGCGAACCGGCGTACTGAATTAGGGAAAATATGGGACATATGCTATTGTCTTCGTCTTGGTTTCTATCTGGGGGGGATTGAATCGGATACCGTTTCATGTTGGATGGCGCTGTGGGTAAATAAATAATACCCACTAGAACATAACAACATTGAATAAAGTTCCATCAATTCCAAACGTTCTCCACCGTGGAAAAATGCTATGTTGCTCTGATGAGGCCAAATGAGGCCGAAACCATGGTCAGCATCTGCTTTTCTTCGGTGGAGCGTACTCCATTTGGGGGCCTTGACGATGACAAACTGGCTAGCTCAATTCAGATCGTAACACTTGTCGATATTCATATCGTCGGGTGGTATGCATCTGAATTTATCCTCATTATTTTATTCATTGCCTCCCTGTTTAGGCGTGATCACTTTCTTCATTATTGTATCGCCGGCATCGTACTCTGTCGAGAACCGAGCGCGTCTCAGAATTCCCATCATACGTCCGACGTTCGCAAGGCGAACCGGCGTACTGAATTAGGGAAAATATGGGACATATGCTATTGTCTTCGTCTTGGTTTCTATCTGGGGGGGATTGAATCGGATACCGTTTCATGTTGGATGGCGCTGTGGGTAAATAAATAATACCCACTAGAACATAACAACATTGAATAAAGTTCCATCAATTCCAAACGTTCTCCACCGTGGAAAAATGCTATGTTGCTCTGATGAGGCCAAATGAGGCCGAAACCATGGTCAGCATCTGCTTTTCTTCGGTGGAGCGTACTCCATTTGGGGGCCTTGACGATGACAAACTGGCTAGCTCAATTCAGATCGTAACACTTGTCGATATTCATATCGTCGGGTGGTATGCATCTGAATTTATCCTCATCATTCAAGCACTATTCCTCTGAAGCCAATATTATAGAGCTTACTCAAAATGAACTCGAAGACAAGGCAATTAAAAGCCCTCGATAGGTCGAAAAACAACCCGGCAACACAAAGACCATCATCCAAGCTCTTATAGATGTATTCCACAAAGGAGAGTGCGGCAGTCTGCGTCGATCTACCAGATCGGAAACCATGCTGACAATCGGTGACTAAGTGGAATCTATTCAGGAAGTCGATCATACGATTATACATAATTCTCTCAAATACTTTAGAGAAGATACTCAGTATCGAAATTGGTCTGTAATTGCTGATGCATGTAGGATCTTTTTTTTTGAACACGGGAATAACAGTTGCCACCTTCAGCAAAGAGGGAAACTGACCACTTGATATCGAGATGTTGATAATGTGAGCAAAATGATCAGATATCGGTTGAGCGATTGCCTTCAAAATCTTTGCTGATACGAAGTCAACACCTGAACATTTCTTATTTTTCAATGTTCTAATTGAATTAAGAACTTCTTTACCACTGACTGGCAGAAAGAAAAAAGTATTATATTGCATCAAGGACAAAGAACTACATTGTGATAGGTTATTACCATAATATTCATGAAGACTTCTTTCACTAATTTTAGAGAAGTATTCACCAAATGCAGCAGCCAATTGAAAAGACTGAGAAACCTCCAGTCCATCTATGTTCAACGTAATTTTTTTAGTCAGGTCAGATTTACGGCCAGTAGCGTTATTCACGAGTTTCCAGACAGTTTTATTGATATTTGAAGATGTATATATTAATTTATTATTATGTTCTAATTTGGTGTTTTTGAATAGGGATCTATAATTTATTTTGTTTATTCTATAATTCTCATGAGCTTCATAAGATTGTGAATTTTTAGATATCCAATATAATTTTTTTAAATTGGAACTAGCTGCCTTACTTCAGGTGTTATCCAACTTTTGCATTTAACATTAGAATTAAGTGTTTTTAGTGGAAGGCATTCATCAATTGAAGAGCTTATAATTTGAATGAGATATCTAAAACAATAATTTACAATTTTTTCCTGAATCATACTGGAAAGACTTTCAAGTTTATAAAGAGAGCAATCCCTAAAGAACACATTTTCTGTATTATTTAGAGTAATATCCGTTGATTTTCCCATACAGAAAGTAACCGAGAGTGCCCTATGGTCAGCAATATGTGGGTCATGCACTCGGACATCGCAACAGCTCATGTTAACATTTGTCAAAACATAATCAAGTTTGGAAACTGATGTATGTCCCAATTTATTAGTAAAAATTCTCGTTGGCTGGGTAGATGATACATGTAGACTGAAGCATATCATGAGATCTTGCAGAAGGCTCTTATAAATGCAATTTGCTTTCAAAAAGTCGATATTCAGATCACCACACAAGAAAATAAAATCGGATATTCGAGAGCATCGTTGGAGTATACAAGTTAATTCATATAAAAACACCCCAAAATTACCACTAGGTGATCTATATACACGTATTATTATATATACAGATTTCTTATTTAGGTGTGTGTGTGTGTTTGTCTATTTGCGTCATTGACGCATGGGCTCGACCGTTTGGTCATGTGCCCAGTCTACACTATATTAATTTTAATTTCAAGACACTCACATTTCTAGACATTCACAAACATCCATGACCGTTCTTATTTAGGTTTAGTTTCACAGCACACAGATCACAGTGAACTTGGCTACAAAGTGATGAATATTCTAAGTTTTTAAATTTCAAACCTGTTTTCACATAAATCAGAGAACCTCCGTGGCAACCAGTCGGACGGCAGAAATAAGATGCCAGAGTATAGCCAGATAAAGTGGCATATGAAACATTTTCACTACAACACCAGTGCTCAGCAACACTCAGCACATCCGGCGACTCCTCTTCAACAAGAACTTCCAAACTATTCAGTTTATTGGATGTGCACTGCACATTCAGTTGGATTAGTTTCAGATTGCTAGAGTTGTTTGTAGCAATTAAAGGAACGATTGATTCAGGAATCAATTTGGAGGTTGATTTATTTTCCTTGGTTGGAAAAAATGCCTTACATTTGCCTTATCAGGCCAATTAGCCCCATCCAGTGCTTTCTTATATTCGCTAGTCGGAATAAGGACCTTGAAAGACGAATAGCTATCAGGATACTTGGAATTAAGAATTAAAAATTAATATTCCCAATACCTTTCTGAGCCGTTCATAATACTCTATTTTATTTCTACCAGTTATAGCAACATCATCTTGTAAGACTACTACACCTTCAAGTCCTGTTAGAAGTGATTCTATCGTCTTCTGGAAAATTTTAAGAGCAGGTGTGCAACCAAATGGTAGCCTTAAAAATTTATATAAACCCTTATGAGTAGAAATCACAGTCAGATCAGTAGAATCATCATCAAGAAGAATTTGCCAGTAAGCATTTGAAAGATCTATTTTGGAAAATTCTTCTCCAGTTCCTAATCTATCAAATAATTCTCTTGCAACAGGTAATGGATATTCATCCTTTACTAAATGAGGATTTATAGTTATTTTAAAATTACCACATAATCTTATTTTGCCATTTTTTTCATAACAGGAATAATTGGGGTAGCCCAATCTGAGTAATCTTCAGGTGTGATGACACCTAAAGAAACAAGTCTATTGGGCTCTTCCTCAATCTTGATTCTTAATGCATAAGGTACAGACCAAGCCCTCATAAATTTTGGCTGAACATTTTAGCATAAGTTTTGCTTTTGCTTTATTCAATGTTCCTAAACCTTCTTCAAAAAGCTTTGGAAATTCTTTATACAAGCTGATTTCGATACTATTGACATTTCCAATTTGTGTGATTATTCTGATATTGAATTTTGAAACTAAATCTCTGCCCAATATTGGCGGTCCTCCATTTTCTATAACATGGATACACAATGTTTTACTTACACTATTAAAAGAAATTTTTGTTTCAAAATAACCTAAGGGTGTAAGTGACACACCATTGTAAACATGTTATATTAGATTAGGAAATTTCAGATCAAAATTTTGGAAATATTATTCATAAAAATTTTTTGAAACAGCTGGTATACTTGATCCTGTATCAATTTGAAATGAAAATTGTTCATTATTTATAAATAAATCTACCATTATCGGCTTATATTCAATTTTAGAGTCTAAACCTAAAGAATATAATTCTTCCAAAAAATTATGTGAATTTTCACTCTTACGATTTTGCGAGTTATATTTTCGGCAAACTGGAGCCATGTGACCCTTTTTCTTACAGATGTGGCATGAACTTTCCTTATATCTGCACTCTGAGCTCAGGTGATTCTTCCTCCCGCATACCTTACATGAAGTGGAAAATGTTCTAGGCTTCTTCATTGACGTAGTGGCTGATGGGTTTTGTGACGTCTTTCCAGCTGTAGAGTGCTTGCGCATTTGGTACACCTCATTTTTACATGCAAATGGCGGAATCGGCTCTCCTTGTTTTTCTGATGATGCTGGTTTTATGAATGCTACTCTTACAGTATCTTCAAATGAAATATTACTTGATTCTTCAAACAATCGATCCTTTATTGGCCCTTTCTCCAATCCCATGATGAATCGATCTCTGAGAACCACTTGCAGCTCTTCACCAAACTCACAATGAATAGCAAGGCTTCTGACACGAGCGGCCCATTCTTGCAAATTTTCAGAAGTCTGCTTGAAAGAACTGTAAAATTTGCTTCTTTCTGCAAATATGCATTTCTGAGCTCCACAATGTCTATTGAATATGTCGATCAACTGGCTGAAACCTTGTGACTCAGGGGACTTCGGCATGCACAGATTGAACAATAGACGAAAGGAATCCTCTGACAAAATGTTCAGAAACACTGACCTTTTTCTCTCTTCGTTTGTGATGGAATTTGCCTCGAAGAAATTAGTTAACCCTGGTTTTAATATGGACCAATCACTTTGATGAATATCGAACTCTCGGAGATGTCCGATTAATGTATTCTACGAAGAACCACTGCTAGTTGCCATACTAACAACTGAATGATTTTATTTCGAATAAATATTTTAACTCGACGCCAATTGTTAAATACTTAGGAAATAATAACTACAGTCTTTATTACTGTGGAGCATATATTCGACTGAAAATGTGCTTGAGAAATTAATCAATACAACATGTGTAACACATTCCACAAATACTGATACCCTAATGATTCAGGATGCATAATATGATTATTTAAAATTATAATTTTAAAATATTTTCAGTATGCGTATATAACACTTTGCTTATTATAACCCTGGTAATTGAGAACTATGAATTCTCGAACATATGCTTCAAAAACTTATATCATAAAATGCATGAAAACTGAAATAGAATTTGGGTATAGAAAAGCATAAAACAAAGTGTTTTTATATTCAAATCACGTACAGGCTCACGCCTTCGTGAATACTCTTTATACCTGTATTTCACAGAATAAACTATATTATTATTATTATTATTATCAGTATTATATTAAGGAATACACTTCTTTCGTAATGTATTTCGCTACTTTCTATCAATAATGAAACTCTTTAAAATTGAGAAACGTCTATTTGGGGTCTGATACTTAACAAATACGATCCAAACAAAATCTACTATCTATAGATAGTAGATATATATATAGAGGGTGTACCAAGTTCGAGGGCCTATTGGACGTTTCTGGAGAACTGGACCTATTTGAAATCTGAAAATTGGGATTATTATATTGTTCGACATTATCTACTGAGCTAAAATATTCTTGAAGTGTGAGCACTTTTAGTTATATAGGGAATGGAAATAAATTTTCCAAAAATTTTTTTTCTATTCTTTCGTTTCTGATATGATAGAGGATTCAATTTCGAATATATTTCTGTTCAAATCATATCAGAAAAAAAAAAGTAAAAAAAAATTTTTTTTGAAAAATTTACTTTCATTTCCTGTATAACTGAAAGTGCTTAGGCTTCAAGAATATTTTAGCCTCGACTCTAGGATAGTAGATAATGTCGAACAATATCCTAATCCAAATTTTGAATTTCAAATAGGTCCAGTTTTCCAGAAACGTCTAATAGGCCCGCGAACTTGGTACACCTTGTATACAGGGTGTCCCAGAACTCAACGTCAAGCCGAAACGGGGTAACAGGATTGATTGTAACCATCATAAGAAAAATCAGAAAAAAATCTATCCCATGCAGTTTGAAAATTATGGGCATTTAAAAAAAACCTAATAATTTGGTCGAAGAGTAACCATTTTTCGGTTATTGTGGTTAATTTTTATTATTTTTGTTCATTTAAGCTTTGGAACCGTAACTCTAAATAACATTTCTAGAATAACAGTCAACAAGAATGACACAATTACCCCGAGTTTCTCAGAATTAATACTATTTGTTAAACTATGAATTTAAAATTTTCAAAATTTGTCGAGTTTGATAGGCCCTCCTTAAAAAAAAAGTACTAGAGTGCCTTGGCAAATGCCATTAAAAGTTGGCGCATTTAATCAGGATTGTAAAATGGTACAATACTTGTTAGTTTCATGCTAAAAAAAAGAAAAAAAAATAAAAACCTCAAGTAACCCGATTTTTGCTAACCCATTCTATTCAGTCAAAATGTTTTTCATTCGCACAAGTTCTTGGTAGGTTCTTAATTAAAATGATGGGAGAGATGGACAGTGAACATGTTTGCCATGAGCGAGCGAGACTGATACTGACGCCACTTTTACCAAAGTCAACAAAAGTAAGTAAAATTAAAAAAATAATGAAAAATCGTGTCATAGTACAGTTAAGGTTTACTGGAATAAGAGTCAGATAGGGAAATAACATTTTTTATTACAACAAAAGTTCGAATTGTTTTCCATCAGCCTCAATACACGCCCTACATCTTCTTAAAAAAGATCTACTTATTAGCCGTGGATATCCTCGAGAGTTGATGTCCTCAGCAACTTGAGAAATTCGTTCACACAGCTCGGCTACGCTCTCAATGGGCTTTGTATAAACTTTCTCCTTGAGAACGCCCCAATAAAAAAAATCCAGGGGATTTAAATCTGTGGAACGGGCTGGCCATGAGATAGTGCCTGAACGTCCAATCCACCTTCCTGGATATTCCTGGTCATGGAAATCTCTTACTTGCACTGCGTAATGCGCTGGGCAGCCATCTTGTTAATACCATATATGGCGACGATCTGTTAGTGGTACGTCTTCTAAAGTTGGTAAATTTTCTTGTAAAAAATGTAGGTGATTCGTGCCATTCAAGTTCTCAGGCAGCTCAAAAGGTCCAACAATTTTGCCGTTTAAAATTCCAGTCCACATGTATCTGTTTTATTCGCACTCGTTTAAATGACGCATCATCGTATCACTGCGTGGCGTCACTATCTGTCTCGCTCGCTCTTAGCAAACATGTCCACTATCCATCTCTCTCATCATTTTGCCGCAAAATCGAGCGTAAAATTAAGAACCTACCAAGAACTTGTGCGAATAAAAAACATTTTGACTGAGTAGAATGGGTTAGCAAAAATCGGGTCACTTGAGGTTTTTATTTTTTCTTCTTTTTTTTTAGTATGAAACTAACAAGTATTGTATCATTTTACAATCCTGATTAAATGCGCCAACTTTTAATAGCATTTGCCAAGGCAATCACATTTTTTTTAAAGGAGGGCCTATCAAAGTCGACAAATTTTGAAAATTTCAAATTCATAGTTTAACAAATAGTATTAATTCTGAGAAACTTGGAGCAATTGTGTCATTATTTTTGACTGTGATTCTGGATATATTATTTAGGGTTACGGTTATAGAGCTTAAATGAACATAAATAATAAGAATTAACCACAATAACCGAAAAATGGTTACACTTCAACCAAATTGTTTTTTTTAAATGCCCAAAATTTTCAAACTGCATGGGATAGATTTTTTTCTGATTTTTCTTATGATGTTTACAATAAATCCTGTCACCCAGTTTCGGCTTGACGTTGAGTTCTGGGACACCCTGTATACAGGGTGTTTCATGAGTCATTGGCCAGAGCCAATATTCATGAATCACCCCGTATCTCCGAAACTAATAGCCTTAGGAAGTTTTCTGAAAGGCCTGGATGACCTGCATTCACCATTGAGCCAACGACTCATGAAACACACAGTATATATATATATATATATATTTTTCGTTTTTTTTTACCATCACCATATCACCAATAAGGGATATCTGATGTTAACTGGATAATTCATCAAAGTTAACACCACACTCAAAAACCTTGCAGAAACTTCCTAACAATTCGGGTTGTACTTAAGATGACCTGCTTCTGGGAGGTAGAGACAACATCGGGTTGCAGACACAATCGTTTTGTGTTCTCAGGTAAGTGCGCTTCCACTATTCCATTAGTTGATATTATTAATGGAAGAATACTAATTTTGTCCAGGTCATACTTCTCTTTCAGCTGAAATGCCAGATCACCGTACTTCGCAATTTTCTCAGTGTATGATCTTGTAATGTTGTCATCTGCCGGGATTCTGAACTCTAACAGCATACACGTTTTTGGTGTACTCCAGATTGTGTCAGTAGGAATTTTATCGCCCTATCCATTTCTTTCAGTTCCGTTGTCGACCCAGTCAGAATCCCGAATGAGTATGTTATTGTGGGCATTTCCCAGATATTAATGGCATTAAGAGTGATCTAGCGTTTAATTTCGACTTCAGAAGGATGGTTACTCTTTTGATTAATCTTTGCTTAAAAATTTTCTTTATTTCCGGAGTCTGAATATCTAAAGCTTGCTGGACTCCCAAATACTTGTATGAATCTCCTACGCCCAAAAATGGTATGACCGTCTGATTCATCAGCGTCGTTTCAAGCCTTTCGTTTTGGATTTTTCCGCGTATCACGTCCAGGGTCGCACACTTTTCACTCCCGAAACTCATCTCGATAGAGTCGCTGAACTGCAAGACTATTTCCAGAAGTCTTCTCAGCTGATCAGAGTTGGCTCCATATAATTTGAGGTCATCTATATACAAACCATGATTAACTCGGATTTGTCTAGGATTGTCAATGATGTATCCGTAGAAGAACACCTCGATTTATCTCGATTTTATTCGACTTTTTATCTCATCTCCAACACGGACAGAGAGGGAGGTTCTCCAGGTACACATAAGAATGTCCAAGAGATTTACGATTCTTTTATCGATACCATGAATTTCGGTAACCCTCAGTAGCCAGGAGTGAGGTACCGAGTCAAACGCCTTGTAAAAGTCTACCCACGCGACTGAGATATTCCTCAGTTTCTTACGTGCCTGTTTAGTGATTATGTAGTCAATAACCAGGAGCTCCTTGCAGTCTTTTGTTTTGATTCGCCCACCACCCTATTCTGGAGCCATGAGATTATGTGTTCGTAGGTGTTTGTTTACGTGTTTCGTGATTATTTTCATGATGGGGATGCCAAAATTCAGTTCACTGGCAACATATTCAAATGCCTCCAACATAACCAACTCAGCAAAATCAGGGCTTGCAGGGTTTCCCATCGGTGTTCCGTCCAATTGTTCATAATATGTGTTGTTGAATATAAAGTAGCTGCTGTCGAATACAATATCAACCAATTTGATGAAGCTGCTTTTGTCTAACTCAGTGAAGTAACTTATATATCGCCATCTTATAGTAATGATTTGAACAACCAACGATTTTTGGTGAACAAGGACACAACATCGAGAGACACCAACTTGTAACTTTCTGGACCATTAATATTTTTTAGTTCTTCAACAAAGGAAAACGAGTTCTTCACTTTAAACTTCGAAAAGGAAAGAACGTTGCTTAAAATCTTGTGTGGGAATGAGCCGACATTATAACCAGGCGAACCTACAGAGCTCACAATAGGTCTGAAACTGACAACTGGTTTGTGAGTTTTCCTCGAACAGTATAATTTTGGAGGAATACTGTTGTGTCTAATTAGATCCTTATATTGCGTTTCTGTTATCATATGTTTATCTTTGAGTGTTTTAAGAAATTTGTTGATGTTGTCCTGGGTCTTCTTTGTTGGATCCCTGCTCAAAATTCTGTATGTAGTGCTGTCACTTAGTAAATTGTTCACCTCTTGAGTGTACTCCTCCCTGTACATAACTACTGTTGTATTACCTTTATCCGATTTACTCACCAAAATGTCAGGGTTGTCTCTTATAAATTCCGATGTAATATGGTAATAATTACTAAGAGGGTCTGGAGTTTTTGGTCTGTCGATAAAGTTCTGAATTATTCTCGTACAATTTGATCTGACTCCATTTCTCTCATTGTCTTCTTGTGATAATGATTGTATGAAACTTTCAACATCCTTGATTAGTTCTGGTATTGAAATATTTCCACATTCCTTAATAGTAATGGGTTGTTTCTGTATGTTTTGTAGTCTTGTTAGTTTTTGTTTATTGATTTTTCTCACTCTTTGGAATAAAAACTCGAATTTTTGTGCTGTGAATTGAAGGCATTTGAATATGTTGCCAGTGAACTGAATTTTGACATCCCCATCATGAAAATATATGTTGACGATACATTTCTACTGATACCAGATGACCACATTGAGTCAACGCTCATTCTATTCAACTCATTTCACGGGAAAATCCAGTTCACTATAGAAATATCACTCAGTCATAAGAAGTTTGAGAAGAAAAACATTATGAAAATAACAAATATTCTTACTACATCAGAAAGGTGATTAACAACTACAAACTTAAGCGGAGTCAGGTTTGCTTTATCAATAGTAATAGCAACGTCAACACAATAGCTAATACAACTAACAGAATACATATTAGCTCACAACCGGAGGTGACTGCAAGGTCAAAATATTTCAAGCTCGTGTTCTTCCCTGGATTGTTCTACAAATTACATAATATATTTAAAGTGTTTGGCTGTACGACATCGTTCTACAACATCCTTGATAACAACAAAAAAATTTTTACCAACATAAAAGACAAAACCCCTCCAACTATGCAATTCAGTCAGGTGTATAAAATTCCCTGCTAAGATTGTGGCAAAGCTTACGTGAGCCAAACAAGACAATACTTGAAAGACATAATTCGACAACATAAAAATGATGGCAGAGATTTAGAAGCCGAAAACAAAACTGCCCTCACGCAACACACACACACAGAGAGGGACATACAGTCCCTGGCCATATTATTAGACGCATTGATTCGATGCAAGATCTCAATATTGAATTATTAAATTGAATGTATATGTTACATATACTTCATCTGTAAATGGTTTTCACATATAATATATCATATTCAATAAGAAATATTGATTTATTGATGATTAAACATGAAATTCTAATATTTTGCTGAGCCACCCTGTGTAGCTATGAGAGCTTCATAATATCAATGCAGAATTGTTCAGTTTGCTGAATTCGAGGATAATGATTTCATATGTGGATTATCGAAGTAACGTCCGAATCTGCAGAATGCAAGACGTCCACTGGAAGACATAGTACTGATTCATACTTAAGTACTAATACGACAACATCAAAACTAAATGCCAAATAGAATAATTTAATGAGAGTCGTAGATAAAACTGACATTCTGTGGAAATGAAATTCAAATATTCTGCTTTTTCCTCGGACAATACCAGTAAATATAAAAAAAATCCTCAGTGCGTCTAATAAACTGGCCAGGAGCTGTAGGTTTAATTTTGAAGATGTAACCATCCTAGATCACGAACAGCATCACTTCAGACGTCTTTTAAGTGAAATGATACATATAAGAAGAAACGACCAATTTTAAGGTGTTACTTTTATTAGTTGTATGATGAGGAATAATTTGTTTTGTGTTTTGTATATGATTAATAAATGCCTTCTTTTTAGCCTTGAGAAAGGAACAAAATAGTTCCGAAACGTTGGCGAATTCATAAGAGATTGTTTTTCAACCTGTCCCAATTCCTGCGATATTTTACTTATTCGAAACATGGACGTGAATACTGCAGAACACCAATATTTTTCAAAATTTGCTTTTATTGTATGGCATTCTTAATAAATTGCATGGTCGAGCCGAAGAAATAGTAGTTATTTATGGGGCTTCAAACAACTGGATTGAAATCAAAAACGCTCTTATTCAAAATTTCAGTGACCAAAGAGATGAAAACAGCTTGAACCAAGATTTAGGTAATTCTAGGCAAAATTTCTACGAATCCCCTCAAGAATTTGATGAAAGAATTTTACATTCATTGAACAATATTCGCAATTATATTGACGTTCGGTGCAGAGCCGAAGATCAAGAATGTAAAAGATTATTTTTCAAAAGCCAAGCTTTAAAGACCTTTCTGGCGGGATTAAGAGATCCATTAGGTCTTATTATAAAAGCTGTGCGGCCAGATTCATTAGCTCAGGCACTTCAATTCATCCTTGAAGAGGACAATATCAAACACCCTCAAAAATGTAATAATTTTATTTTTCCTAAACGACCAAATCAAAATAGTGCTAACTATAAAACATCTTTCAACATGAATTCAAGATTTCCAATTCCATCTCCCCATTTTTCGTCACCTCATTTTGCATGACCTAATCAATTTTCCAGTACACAAAATGCACAAAGATTTCCAAGTAGACCAATAAATTTACAACGAAACCCAAATTATGTTCCTTCCAGATTTCCAACCCATTCCAAAGTATTTGAAAGATCGGCCCAAGACTATCCGACTTTAATGACTAACTCCACCAATAGTACTGCTTCCAAATTCCGTCAAAATTATTCCAGTCCACGCGATTTTCCCAACAGTTTCCGTAATCCATATTTCTGCGAGCAATGATTCAACACCGAAAATTTGAATTAAGAAAATATTGAATCGGAACATACTACTGAAGAAAATTTTCGGACTTTACCAACAAAAAACCCATCGAGTGGATAGAATATCATATTTCCAATAAAAGAGAACTGCCTTTCATATCTATTCAAAATCCTCCTTTGAAACTACTTATTGTTACAGGTTCCACGGAAACTTTCATTAATCCTGAACTCGCAGAGCAGTTTTATTTCAAATTCATTTTCCGGAAACCATTCATTGTAGGCACTGTCCATCTAACTTCACACCATGAATTTTGTGCTAATATTCCAATTTTCGGACTTTACGAACAAAAAACCCATCGAGTGGATAGAATATCATATTTCCAATAAACGAGAACTGCCTTTCATATCTATTCAAAATCCTCCTTTGAAACTACTTATTGTTACAGGTTCCACGGAATCTTTCATTAATCCTGAACTCGCAGAGCAGTTTTATTTCAAATTCATTTTCCGGAAACCATTCATTGTAGGCACTGTCCATCTAACTTCACACCCTGAATTTTGTGCTAATATTCCAATTTTCGGACTTTACCAACAAAAAACCCATCGAGTTGATAGAATATCATATTTCCAATAAACGAGAACTGCCTTTCATATCTATTCAAAATCCTTCTTTGAAACTACTTATTGTTACAGGTTCCACGGAATCTTTCATTAATCCTGAACTCGCAGAGCAGTTTTATTTCCAATTCATTTTCCGGAAACCATTTATTGTATGCACTGTCCATCTAACTTCACACCATGAATTTTGTGCTAATATTCCAATTTTTCCTGAATTCAACCAACGTGGCGATTTTCGAATTTTACTTATTCCAATTTCACACCTTTTATGATGGCCTTATAGGTTTAGATAACATAAAACTTTTAAATGCAAGTCTGGATTTTCAAAATTCTAAGTAAATTACACCATCTTCTCTTATAGCGATTCATTATCATGAAACCGCTGCGAAACTTCCTTTCAAAGTTGAAGTTGATTCCAATTCAACAATTATCACTAAAATCCCTGTGAAACCATTTTCAGGTGACCATAGTTCCTAATAAAATTATGCAAAATTGTGAAATACCTGAAATTTTAACTATTTCATGCAATGCCAACGTAGAAATTTCTAATAAAACTGATGAAGATATTATATTAATTTTGAATAATCCAATAGACTCTTTACCTTTTACTGCTGACGATTTCGAAATATATCAAATAGATACCGATATTTGCTCAGATAATAGTGATATAGAAAAACCCATCTGAAGTGAACATATGAACGAGGGGGAAAAATTTCATATTTTCAAATTATGCAAGAAATATTCCGATATTTTCCACAGAGAAAATCAAACACTTTCATTTTCCAATAAAATTAAACATTGCATCAAAAATAAAGATAACATCCCTGCTTATACGAAATCTTACAGATACCCATACTTTCATAAAGAAGAAGTAAAAAAACAGATAAATTTGATGTTGAAATAAGGAATCATTAGGCCTAGTCAGTCTCCGTGGTCATCTCCTATTTGGGTAGTCCCCAAAAAGACAGATGCTTCTGGAATGAAAAAATGGAGAATTGTTGTCGATTTTCGGAAAGTTAATAAAAAAAGATAGACGGCAAATATCTTATCCCTAATCATCATCATTCATTGCTGTATCCCGTTACCGGGAATAAATCTACAAAAAGAAGAAGAGAAAAAGAAAAAAAAAGAAAAAAATCGAACAGACTTGTAACTTCTTAGTGCTAGTTGCGACTGTGTGCCCTCCTGTGACTAAAGAGACCCAACCGTGACCTGCAGATCCTTCCACACTCAGGGCATGGATAGTCTCCAACCAGATCTGGCCGCCGCTGTATCCTTCTCGATTCTCCATTATAACTGTGGACCAAAGACCTCCACTGTGACCTGTCTAACGCTAGTTGTTCCCAGTGATGATTAGCATTAACTGATTTTAGGGATTGATGTAGTGTATCCTTAAACCGCTTATACTGGCCTCCTGGTTTCCGGGCTCCCTCAGTGAGTTCGCCGTATAGAGCTATTTTGGGGAGTCTTGTGTCTTGCATCCTCAGAATGTGACCGCTCCATCTGAGTCGGGCCCTCGTTACTTGAGTCTCAATTGTTATACAACTCGCGCGCTGCAAGACTTCTGCATTCGAAACTTTGTGGAACCATCTGATGTGCATTATCTGTCTTAGATGACGTTGCTGCGTCTGTTCAAGCTGTTTAATATGTCGCCTGTAGGGAGTCCAGCTTTCGCTTCCGTAAAGAAGCGTTGGGAGGACCACTGCTCTGTAAACAGCTGTCTTGGTCTTCAGATTGAGATCGTGATTTTGAAACACTCTGTCCTTCAGCTTCCAGAATGCCCGTGATGCCGAATTGATACGGTTGTGTATTTCCGTGTCAAGGTTAGCCCTAGTATTTATGAAGCTTCCCAAGTATTTGAACTGCTCGACCTGTTCTAGAGTTTCATTGTCCAGGCTGATATCTGTTTGAAGGCTTTCTGGCGGACTTACCAGGATTTTGGTCTCGTCAATATTGAGTTTAAGGCCTAAAGCTTCGTATATATGTTTATAGGTGTCCATCATTATCTGTAGATCCTCTGAGCTGCTAGCGATGAGTGAACAGTCGTCTGCATATTGAAGTTCCGTGATAAACTTGGTACGGGTTTTTGCTCTGAGGCGCTTCAGGTTAAACAGGCCTCCATCAAATCTGAATCTTATCCCAACACCTCTTACGGGCATGCTCATGTCAGCAATTATCGATACAGCTATGGCGAAAATATTGAACAGTAGAGGCGCTAATACGCAGCCTTGTTTTATTCCAGAGTTGGTTGAGAAATGGTCGGTTGTAGAGCCATTATGCTGTATTCTAGCGGTGTTGCTTGTATGAAGGCTTTTACACACTGCTAGGAATTTTTCGGGTACTTCCAGACGTGCCATGATTTTCCATAGCGCTCTTCGATTCACCGAGTCGAATGCCTTGCTTGAATCGATGAAGGCTGTATATAATATATAATTGTTGTTCACGGGCCTTTTCTTGTAGCTGTCGCAGTGTAAAAATTAGGTCCACCGTACCTCGATTTGATCGAAAGCCGCACTGGGATTCAGGTAAAAGCTTCTCTAAGAGTGGAACCAGACGATTAGCCATAATCTTCGAGAGAATTTTACCGGCCACATTAAGCAACGATATGCCCCTGTAATTGTTGCAATTCGACGTATCGCCTTTGTTCTTATAGAGGTTGATAACTAAAGCGTCTCTGAAGTCTTGTGGCACATCTCCCTGTTCCCAGATCTTGCGGAATAGTATAAGGAGACTATTGACAATGTCCTCATCCAAGGCTTTGAATATCTCCGCCGGAATGCCGTCTAGACCAGGTGACTTATCATTTTTCATATTTTTAATCGCGCTTATGATTTCCGACATTGAGATTTCGTCATCAAGCGATGTCATCGGACTATACGCGGGGAGCAGGTCTAAAATGGATAAATCCGAGTCGTTATTTTGATTTAAGACCTGTGAGTAATGCTCCTTCCATCTTTCGAGAATTTTTCTATCATCAGTTAGAATAGCACCATGAGCATCTCTTATAGGAAAGCTAGCTTTTCTGCTTGGATCCTAATATTAATGACGTTTTAAACAAACTTGGAAAAGCGTCAATATTTCACTACATTAGATTTGGCAAGTGGTTTTCATCAAATAGAAATGAATCTTTTGTGGCCAAATATATTAATTGTATATGTACATATTTTGGTACCTAATAAAAAAGTTTCAATCCGGAAGATATCTCCAAAACAGCTTTCAATGTGGAAAATGGGCATTACGAATTCTTGCGAATGCCCTTTGGCTTAAAAAAAGCTCCTTCCACTTTTCAACGTGTTATGGACCACGTTCTTAGAGGTTGAGACAATTGTTTAGTCTATGTTGATGAGATAATAATATTCTCAACTTCTTTACAAGAACACCTTGTCAATCTTAATAATGTTTTTCAAAGATTTAAAGAGGCAAATTTCAAAATCCAATTAGATGAATCCGAATTTTTAAAGAGGGAGGTAGCATATCTAGGGCACATAGTGACCCCGAAGGGAGTGAAACCAAATCCCGACAACATTATAGCTATTCAAAAGTATCCCCTATCGTGTACAACTAAAGAAATTAAAGGTTATTTAGGTTTAGTTGGTTATTACAGGAAATTCATACGAGATATTGCTAAAATTACCATTAAATTAACTGTTTTGAATATTGTAAGAAACTTTTAACGAATGAATCTATTCTTCAATATCCTGATTTTTCCAAAGAATTTATTTTAACTACAGACGCAAGTAATTTTGCTCTTGGTGCCGTTTTATCTCAAGGTAGTATAGGATCCGACAAACCAATTTCTTACGCCTCTCGAACATTGCATGATAATGAACAAAATTATAGCACAATTGAAAAAGAATCATTATCCATCATTTGGGCAACCAAGTATTTCAGACCCTATATCTTTTTGGTAGGAAATTTAAGAGTATTACTGATCATAAACCTCTTCAATGGTTGATGTCACTGAAAGAACCAAATAGTAAACTTTGAAGTGTGAAATTGGAAGAATTTGATTTTGAAATCAATCACAAAAAAGGTAGTTGTAATACTAATGCAGACGCAGTTTCTAATACTGAAATTCACAACAATTATAAAACAGAAAACTGTTATTAATAACAGTTTTTCTGAATTGACAATACGTTTTCAGCGCCATCTCATTGTCAAATGTGTTTTCACTGGCCAAATGTGGTCGGTTTTTAGTACTAGCGATATGAGGGCGTTTCCTATCTTTCTACTCTATAATTTTTGAGGTTAACGTAAGTTTTGACAGCATTATCTTAGCAGCGATCACAAAATGGGGTGCCTTAAATCGATCGGACACTTAAAAGAACGTTTTTGCCCTAGATATTTATAAAAGGACGAATCGCGAGGGCTGTTGGGCCGAGCTACGGACAAAAGGCGAATCGCAAGGGCCGTAGGCCCGAGCTACGGACAAAAGGTGAATCGCGAGTGCCGTTGGCCCTAGCTAAAGACAAAAGGCGAATCGCGAGAGCCATAGGTCCGAGCTACGGACGAAAAGCAAATTACGAGGGGCGTAGGCCGGAGTTACGGACGAAAGGCGAATCAGTCAGTGAAGGTGAATCTACCTACAAGGTGGATCTCCTGGCCATACTAGTAAACTTTAAAATAATAAAGTAGGTACGTCAATATTGAGCGCATAAAACAGAACTCTAATTTATCGCGATAATTATGCACAGAAGTGCATCTCAATATCCATCATTTATACAGAGGCGTCCAAGGTGGTGGTTTACGGAATGAGTCAGGATTTTTTATTTGAGTTTTAGAAAAAAGTGTGGTTCATACTGTATAAAAAGAGAAGTTTTTATGTTCGTTTATTTTCAGAAATGAACGCAAAATACTCGATGAATTGACAATCGACTCATTATCAGGAGTTTGTTATGCAAATCATCTTCTAACACATCATCCATAATATCGTTTTCACTGTCATCTTTGCCATTGATCTCTACCAATTCTGACTCAGATCTGCAATATTGAATTATGCCGCTCACAGACTTCGTTCTTTTTCATTCGTTCGTATCGCCGCGATTCGAACCGTCGTTCCAAAATCTCCAAAAACCGATGTGTGTGGTGAGAAACCTGTCGTACTGAATCGCCGGTTTATATCTGTCCGAGCCTGATTTTTGGAACGACGGTCCATCAGTTGTCGGTCCAAACAGACAGTGTGTGGGGATTCGTTCACAATCGGCGATTATTTTTCATTAGCGGAGAGCATATCGCGTCTAGACCATATTACCGTACTGCTTTTGTATCATTTTATTTAGCTTTTTCAAACAACGATGGATCAGGAGACAGCTAACAAACAATTTATTACGGATTTCATAGATTTGTACAGGCAATTTCCTGGCTTTTTTAAATTTTTATCCGACACAGTAACCGCGGCCGCCACTGCTAACAGATGATTTCCCCTTCATGATGTACAGATCCGGAAACGACTGAAAAATAACTGAGAGGATTTACCGAAGTGTGTGGGCAAAACAGGTAAATAAGGGATTCCTCCAGATAATTCGCCAAATATTTCGTTCGAGATATCATAGAAGTTATAATGGTCGTATGAAAATTACACTAATTTTTCACCTTGCTAGCCGATTGGATTCGCTTTATCGACTGAATCGTATCGTGACAATTTACAACGGATTATCAAACTCGATCGCGTATGACAAATATTCCATCTCATATCATAACATGAATCTTATCTATCCTAAATATTTATTACATTTGAAATTGAAAAAACTTCATCAACGACAATTTGTTTTCAATCTATAATTCAGTCATTAGAATTCACAATATTATTCCCTCATCAACAAATTGGGATTTATATACGTCCATTCAATGATTCTCAATTGCTCTATTGAGAAATTAAAAGGTTTTAGTTATTTCGTTTTGGAAATCGAGTGAATTATCGAATCGGTAATTTGGCAATTAAGTTTTGTGAATTCCGCTATTAGATTGATAGAAACATCTCAATCACAAAATCTGTCATTTTATGTAGACAGTTGTTAAACCTCAGATGTTAGAAAGATGAATTTCGCTGAAGAACACTGAATTTTCTATAATTCAATATAAAAGACTTTAAAATTCATCCTTCAAGTATTAATTGATGAATAAAAGGTCGTGCAATTTTGAAAAAAAAATATTGAATCTAAAGCATGAATTACCCGATTTCTCTTCCAATAACAACAGTCCATCCTCGTCTTCTACGCAGTACTCTGGCTTCAAATTCGTCTCTCTTCTTCCTGTACTGACTTGTCATATTCAACAAAAAGTGCACTAATATATTTCTTCGCCACGCTATGTAGAGTATAAACAAATGCAAACACTACGAATCCACAATCGCGTGTATAACAAAACTCAGTAGCACATATTGATCTCACAGCATTTCGACAGATGATCACAAGCGTCGCGATTAAAGAAATTGATTTTTCACTCAAAATCTATAGGAGGTCTGATATTCGTTACACTATCGAAATAGTTCGTACAGAGTTTCGGCTTGTCCTAATAGTGAACAGAAAAATATTGTCTCCAGAAATAAAGCGGCAGATTTTGGGATCTATAAAAAGCGTTCCGACTGCTGAAACGCGGATTAAATTGTTGTCAGAGTGCCATGTCGCTTGTTGTTTGTATTTTGGTTCCAATGTCAGAAGTACAGTAGCGAATTGAGAAATATGTAAAGATGAATCCACTAGCACGCGGGGCATTTCCTGCTGTAATTCGTGATTATCGGCATCTTGAGTGGCGATTCTGATAAACAGACGATATTGTGACAGCTCAGTATTCCGTTTACTTTGAGTTCCATCCAAATGGAAAAAATCCCCCATTTCGATTATGACATAATATCTTGACAAGCTTGAACCGCAACTTCGCTAGCGCAATATTTCATTGTAAGTAATCCCTTTATTTCAAACATTGCAAATACAGTGATTGTGAGTAAAAATCATACTCAAACGCTAGCGAAAATATAATTAGCTAATGCGTAGAAAATCAACCTGACTGTACAATAAATTACATCCAAAAATTGATAATTACTAGTAATTAACAAAAATAATCAATATCAGGAAATTACTAAGCATGTAACGAAAACCAAGAAAAAACCGCAAATATCGGAAGATTTCTGTGACCTCCCTGAAAAAAAAAACTCTACAATTCCCTACCGCCAAGATTCAGCTGTGACCTGCTACGTCATCACTATCCTAATGATAGGTCTATGTCCCCAGCTCCCCCAAATTTGAATTTTTCACACTTTTGGACTCAAAATTTTTGTACTAGTTTTGTACCGAATAGCACCGTCGAAAAAAAAGTTCTGTATTATCAGTTTAAATGATGAAAATACGGTTTTCAGTTTGGGGGTTCATGGACGTTTTTTATTTCAAAATTTTGTATTAGTTTTGTACCGAAATGAACCGTCAAGGAAAAGTTTTGTACCCTTAGATTAAGGGGTCTAAGGAAGCTTTAAAATTGGGGGGGCATGAAGACATGTTTTCGATATAATTAGATTACGGTTCCCGAAACAAGCTGAAACATGTGTACTTGTTTTGTACCGGAATGTACGGAACGGCACTTTTCTCAATCCCGGGGATGTACCTGTACTAAGGATTCAGGTGTGTTTTTTTCACAAAGAATATGGAATGTTTTTAAGCGCCACAGTTTTTAACTCTTCGATATTGAAATTACCGTCGATATAAAGTTTTGTAGTCTTAAATAAAATGAATTGCCATTTTCAATAAGGGGCTATAGACAAGTAGGTACCTACACCCAACGTTCGAAATTGCAAATTTTCTCAATGTAAAAATTGTTATTTTATTCTACTCTGAGATTTAGGGGTCTTAGGAGGGTTTTCAAATTCAGGGCTGGAGACATCTTTTCGAAGTAATCAGATTTTGGTTTCTGAAACAAGCTGAAACATGTACTACTTTGGTACCGAAATGTATCGTTGTAAAAACGGCATCAATTTCTTGTCAACATCCACCGTCCCTAGATTTATCTCCCCACTGCACAGATTTTAATTTTTTGTTCAAGATACAGGCGAGTTTGGGAATCTAGGATCAGAAATGCATGGTGACGTTGAAAAATGTGTGATCATTAATTTTGACATTATTGTTTTAACTGAGACGTGGCTTAATGACCAGTGATGAGATGTTTGATCAGCGATAAGTAGTTTTAAGGAGAGGGGCAGAATTTCGAGCCAAACTAGGGGAGGATGTGTTCTTCTTGCTTTTTACTCTGAGATAAGTCTCGAAGTGATGAATTTAGCTTAACTTTTCATTTTGATAGATCGAATACTGGATGTGGTAAAAAGCACAATTATAACTATTCAAGAGGTGACTATATGCTTCTTTACAACTTGATGTCACAATGTGATTGGTCGAATGTAATAAGATGCGAGGATGTCGATGATAGTTTGGATTCGTTTCATAAAATAATTTATAATGTCCTAGTCAAAGCTATTCCTAAGTTACGTTTTTCTACTATCACTATAAGACTTAGGTTTCCTGTATGGTTTTCCCCTGATTTAAAACAAATGATTATGAAAACGAATAAATTACATAGAATTTGAAAGAACGGAAATGAACTTCTATTTTCATCACTGAGAAAAAAATAAAAAAAAGACAAAATTAGAGTATGTTACTCATAAAAAACAACTCAAACAAAATTTAAAGAATGACCCTACATCTTCTTGGTCTTTTATTAGCGAAAAAGAGCACGTAATAAATTACCATCTACGAAGAAGTTTTTGACGATTCTTTTAGTGGTGCAGATGACATTGCAGGAGCTTTTGGCAGTTTTTTTGAGTCCGTGTACACACGGGATGATGATTCTCACGATAAATGGTCAAATTGGGGATGTTTTAAATTTTCGGATATTACAGAGGAAGATCTAAGAGAAAGCGTTGAAAAGTTGAAACCAAAAAAGTCTGTTGGTTTGGATGATATTCCTTCTTATATTTATAAAGGTTATATTGATATTCTTGTCACTCCTCTATTACATATTTTCAATTTATCCCAAACAAATAACGTATTTCCTAGTCGCTTGAAATCATCGACCATTACTCTTATTCATAAAAAAGGGAAACTGACTCCATTGAAAATTACCGACCAGTGTGCATCTTGAATGCTTTGTCTAAAATTCTCGAAATATTAATTCATCAGGATAAAATGAATAATTCAAATATGAAAATCAGTTAATGTCAACACGGTTTCGTACGGACTAAATCAACGGTTAGTAATTTCTGTTTCTTCAAGGAGCTTGCAGCTGAAGCAGTAGAGCAAGTTTTTCAGCCATACACGATATACACTGATTGTGAAAAGGCTTTCGACAGAGTAAATCACAGATTGCTCGTTTATGAGCTTGTTATGAATGAGTTTTCCAAGGATACTTGCGGCTTTCTTGAGTCATACTTGAATCAAAGATCTCAGTATGTGAGGGTTGGGAGCAAATTTTCTCACAAAATAATACAGAACTCGGGTGTGCCTCAGCGCAGCATACTGAGGCCCTTGCTCTTTATTGTTTTCATCAATGATCTTCCTTCTTCTTTGCAATTTTCCATAACACTGTTATTTGCAGATCATTTCAAACTGTTCAGGAAAACTATGAACATACCAGGTCGTATTTTATTGCAGAAAGATTTGAGTGAGATTGTTCAATGGTTTAAAAAGAATAAAATGTCTTTAAATATAAAAAATGTCATGTTGTCAGCTACACTACAAAATCTAAACCTATACATTTTGATTATGAAATTAATTCAAAAGCCATTGATCGTAAGACAAATGTGAGGGACTCTTTCAGCACAATTTCAATCAATCAATCAGTGATCATTATGATTTACTGAAACAGGAAAATGAAATCGGCTCGTTGTGCCTAAAGACTCAACTGGCAGCCTTTTGAATACCTTGCCACGGACCAACTTCTCCTGTCCCGGCTGTATTGTCGTCACCAAGGGATGGCACCAGAAGTACGATGCCAGAAGGGATCTCGAGCTAACCTCGGGACTATGCTGTTATACCAAAACTTCTTGACTGTCTGTGGTCATGTCTCGCAGGCCAATGGAGTGGGGGGGTCTTGGTTTAAACACCTGAACCAAGAGGAAACAACCTCATCAAAAATTCTAATGCACTGTTTGATTGAACGAAGCTTAAGCTCTAAAACGACGTTTGAGCATAGAATCTCTATGGAAAAAAAGGATGTAAGGAATTAATCTCGTTTAATGAAACGGTTGCATATGGCCATAAATCCAAGACGGGGAACCAGGTCGAAGAATGCGAGGCTATATAAAAGACTAGTACGTGCTGGTTTCAACCTTGGAGCACCGGAAGAAACTCCTTTGTAAAAAACTCTGCAGCGGTGGACCGTTCTGCCCCTAGCTTCTCGTGGGACTTAGTATAGATAACGAAACCGAGAATATATTTATCGGTTTCAAAACGTCTTTCGACGTTATCCGATGCCTAATTTCCACGCCAGACGATCATTGCATTGATCTTCAGTAATGTTTCTCACACTCATGGCCCTCGATATTCCTTCCTTCCAGGACTTCCTTGGTCTCTCTCTCTTTCTTCTTCCCGTCGGTATCCACTCCATAGTTCTCTTAGGTATTCTTGTGGTCGGCATTCTCTGGTGGTGTCCGTAACAAATTAGTTGTTTTCTTTCGATGTCTGTTGTCAGAGATCCCTCTATACCCATTCGGAGCTTCAATTCTTTATTCCTAATTCTGTCTTTCCGAAATATTTCTAAGGATCTCCTGAAATCGTCCATTCCTATTGCTTTTCCAGTTTCCTCCTGTTTTTTCTGTTAACCTCCAAATCTTGGCTCCATACAGAAGGCTGCTCTTAATGAGTGTTTCATATATGTTATATTTTCGTTTCTTTCCTGTTGAAACCAGAATATTCCATTGAGGCAACCAATCGTTCTTTTAGCCTGTGTTATCCTTTTTTTATTTCCTTATCGTCCTTTCCTGTGCTATCAAAGATAACTCCCAGATAGGTGTATTCGTTACATGATGGTTGTCTCATTATTTTCTAGATGAATATCCGAGAGCGGAGTACCTATGCGGAGATATTTCGTTTTCTGTATATTTATTTCTCCCCGTTAAAAATTGGAGTAATCTTTCAACCCAACTCTATCAACTCGGTGCACAACTCTATCAACTCGGTGACTGCGTTTATCGTAACATGCTTCGGTGAACGTAACCTTAAAATCGCTGTCAATCAGCTCTTCAAAAAAACCGGTGAAACCTGTTGAATCTGCTCAATTCAATTCATTCCATTCTAGATGCTTCGATCGCTCAAGTGATTTGTAAACTTGGTGTAATCGATATCGTGGTTTTAGTGCTCTCTCATTCTACATTTATTCAACTCAAATTATATAAATATTAACTCATAATAATTATTGGATTGACATCACAAAAGGTACAGTACTTTTTTCACACAACAAAAAATGTAATCATTTTTTGCATGTGGCTCGTTAGAATATCATATACATAATTTTCCTCTCAACATACTCCATCGCTATGCCTTTTCTCACTACTACATTTGAAATATTCTGCTCTACATCTCTATATCATATTCGCACCTTTATTTTATCAATTTTTATCCAACACATAATAATTGATCTTGTTACACGATACATGAAATTCATTTACACTGCTCTTTCACTCAAGCAAATACAACGTTCAGAATTTCTCATTGAAACACTCAAATTCTCTAAATAACTTCTCAATATTTGTAAATGGGTTCACTCTGTTTAGATGTTGTATATAATTTTACTTCATGCGAGTATCTATTTATTATGTGAAGTGTTTGATGTACAATAAAGATTTATTTTACCATCTCCAACTCAATCATTTGGTAACAGTCCACAACAAAAGAGGTCCGGAGATCATAACACCTCCGACGCGGCCTCGACCAAAGAGGCAGAAGACAGCTGCAGCTAAGACCCGGCAAGTCACTGGCTATGCAGCAGCTGTCAAAGCTGCGAAAACTTTCAGGGTTGAAATCATGCCCAAGAACTACTCTAAGGCTACCCTGTAGGCAGAACAACTTTCCTCCCTGGAAGATATTTTGGTGGAGGTGTGCCAGAGCAAGAAGGGGGATTCACTTTGCTGTCGTTCATTTCAGGAATGGAATGATGCTGGTCGATTGTGGATCCCAGGGATCTGCGGAATAGATCATAAGATCAGTTCCGCAGCTGAAATCTTGGAGGGGGCCCGAGTTGGCGGTACTAAAGGGAGACGACATCCCCAAGCCCACCTACATTACGGTATTCTTTCCAAGAAGCCAAGAAATGGAGTCTGACCTGATCCTCAGACTCGTGGAAGTTCAGAACTCCAACCTCAATACTGGGGCATGGAGAATTCTGAACTCCAGGAAGGAGGGAAAAGGAACACTCCTCACGTTGGGATTGATCTCCAATCAGAGGAAACCCTGTTGGGGATGTTGCCTAAGCTTCCGGTCTGGGATCTGACGGTATTTCCTAAATCTTTCATCAAAATTTGTTATCCTTATATTCTCCCATTTCTTGTCAACATTTTCAACAGTATTTTACCTTCAGTTCAAGGTTTCCAACTTCTTGGAAGTGTGATCACTGTTTGGGTTTGTACAATTGAACACCCTTTGTGTAAAAACCTTTTTATTTTCACCCAGTTTTTTCGACTGACAACTTGTTTCAATCAATTTTATTTCTACTGTCAACTACTCAAAAAATACTTGATTTCAACATTCAGAAAAATAAATAATGCAACAAAGATTAATCTTCAACATTTTCTCCTCCCGGTGAAGAGCCTATTTCTTCACCCATCTCCAAACACTCTACCTTACATAGCTTGGATACTGGTCTACGATAAATATCAGTTTTTAATTTAATGTCTACAACTCTAACTTTGCCATCCTTTCCTGGGTACGTCTTGTATACTACTCCTTTAGACCAATTGTTTCTTGACAACTTACTATCTATCAAAACTATTGAATCACCTTCTCTCAAATTTTGATTCTGTTCGAACCATTTCGTGCGTTTTGTCAAGGTAGGTATGTATTCCTTGACCCACCTATTCCAAAAATGTTCGTTCAAATTTTCAGCTATGAGCCACTGTTTTCCCACGTTCCATTTTGTTCCATCGAAAAGTCCAAGTGGTTTCAAAATACTAGAACTCCCAATTAGAAAATTATTGGGAGTAAGGTTTTCTTCGTCTTCTGGACATGAAGATATGTAGGTGAGACGGCGGCTATTCACTATGTGTTCAGCTTCTATCATAACTGTTTGAAAAACTTCTTGTCGTGGTGATCTATCCCTAAGAATTATACTTAAAGCGGTTTTCACAAATCGCACCATCCTCTCCCATGCTCATCCTATATGTGGACTACCTGGAGGCATGAACTTCCACTCTATACTTTCAGCGCATAAACCTTGTCTTATTACCTTCAAATTCACATTTTTATAAGCTTTTTTAAGTTCTTTCTCTGCAGCGTGAAAATTCGTTCCATTGTCTGTAAGGAACATCTGCGGTTTTCCTCTCCTCGACATGAAACGTTTTATCGCCAGAAGAGTTGAATCAGGGTTTAGTGTCTCAGCAATCTCAATGTGTACAGCTCTTACTGACATACATGTAAATAGTACACCATACCTTTTTTCCCTTCGCCTACCAATAGTTACTTCAAAATGTCCGAAAAAATCTATACCTGTATACACAAAGGCTCTTTGTGGTTGCGGTTTCTTCAGGTTACTGTCCCATTTGTGTAACTCTGGGAATTGCTCTCCTCAGGCAGCAAATTGGACAATATCTCATCGCTCTTTTTATTGCCTTCCTTGCTTGTAGTATCCAAAATTTTTGACGAAGTTCATTGAGGATCACTTCTACACCTTGGTGTCCCATTATCACATGATAATGTAGGATCAATAATTTCACTGAAAAATGACGGCTATCATTAATGGCCTTTTTACTGTTACTGTATCAGGTCAGTGTGTGGAATAATTTGTTCAACGTCCTACACATAAATATTCGTTTTCCATATAAGGTGTTGACTGATATAATTTGCTTTTTTCGTGTAAAGTTCCTCCTCCCGTGATAATCGCGATTTCTTTTCTAACACAATCGTTTTGTATCCTCTTAAACCATATTTTTTCAACTTCTTCAATATCTTTACATGTTCTTCTTTTATTTTCCTCCTTTCTCGTACATAATCTGATGAATTTTAACACTATGGCTGTACTTTTCATTAATGATGTCCAACGTGAGAATCTTTGAACTTCTGGTAATACGTCGATAGATTTTGAAGATTTTATCAAACATATTGTCCCTTTTTTCAATTCCAGTGATGCTGCAGTGTCTAGGTTCGTTTGCTGACTGTCTTCTTTTGGCCAATATTCAGGTTTGAGATATAAAAAGTCTGGACCCTTGTACCACCTATCCAAAGTTGTTAATTTGATGTCGTCTTGATCTCTTTTTAGATCATCTGCAACATTCATCTTTGTTGGTATCCAGTGCCACTGATTTGCTGAGGTATTTTTCTGTATCTCTGCCACCCGATGAGCAACAAACATCTTGAAATTTCTCGTCTCTGATCTTAACCAACAAGAATCTGTTTTCGAGTCACTCCAAAATACTGTCTTTTAAATTTTCAATGTGTGGCCTCTTCTTATAGATTCTCCAAGTCTGGAAGCCATCAACGCAGTTTGTAATTCAAGAATACAAAATAACATAAATTACAATATAACAACAGCCATTATTCAAACTTAATGTAAAAATTCCAATGTGACAGAGAACAAGTTACATCTAGGATCCACTATAACATAATAGAATGACAGAATTCATCAAGGTAAAAATAAAGCAAAATGAGTTCATCCAAGTAATAGTTGTACGTATGCTATACATGAAGATCCTCGAAATATGAGCAAAAAAAGATGTCTTGGCTCGAATAAGGTAGGTATGATCTGGAACCAGCTTTAAGTGGAGATCCCCGAACTATGGGGAAAAAAGCAAATAAGTCCATGAACGATTTGAGATCAAGGTTTTTTGTAGAGATTCTTCATTGCGGGTTGATAATGGAATGGAAATATTTTCTTCCCTTCTCAATAATCCAGTTCCTTAATTCCATTTTGTATGTTTTGGGATTTATTATTCCTTTCAACTCCTTGGGAACTCTAGAGTAAAGACGTGGAGCTAGGTAAGTGAAACTTCTTTGGCCAATACGCTTTTCTGCTCTTGGTATGAAGCATTTGTTCATCTTATTCTCTTATTCCTTGTTTCATAAGAATATTCTGTTGTTCGAATCTGGAATTCTTCTCGAATTTATGGCGGATAAGATTTTCAATACGAATTAATGCTGAGGATTCATAATTCTGGAGATTTCATACAAATTTCTTTTCATGTGACAACTATATGCTCCACCCCATCCAAATATTCCATATCCTATCTGAGACTGGCACAAAGCAGTATATATCAGCCTCAAGGTTGCAACACTCAAGTATTGTCGAGTGAGATCTTGACAAGAGCAGACCTATTCATAGTGCTGTAAGAGTGAAAGTTGAAGAGAAAGTCAAGTGTCCAATACTGAAGCTACGGAATTTTTGATTCCGTCTGTGAAGTTTGTGTTCTATACGTGTATGTGTTATCGGAATTTTAAGTTGATGTTCACCTGCCAGAGTCCAGGTCTAGATCGTTCCAGATATTCTAGATACAGATATTCCTACGATCCTTGAGGACCTCAAGGATCAAGGAATCGTTGATGCCGAGGTCATGAGGATGACCTCGAACATTACAAAGAAGCCAATGCCCTTACTACTGGTGAAAACCCCATAATAGAATAGAATAGAATAGAATAATTTAGAATAGAATAATTTATTAATCCTGTAAGACATTTCACATGTATAGGACAAGTCAATAAATCAACAATCACATTTTACAAGAAAAATATTCACAAACTGAGTAATAACATTTTTCCAAAAGTTTAGACTTAACTATTTTCTGAAATTCCTTAAAACTAAGCGATCGTATTTCTTTTGGAAGATGATTGAAAAGCTTTACACATTGATACAAAGGGGCCATCTCAAACTTAGCAGTTCTGTGCTTTGGAATGGACATAATTGTTTCATTTCTGGTGTTATAATGTAACGTTGAGACAATACCGGTAGAGGATGGGGAGGAGGCAATAGGTTTAACTGAGGACTTGCGCTCATCAAGTTCTGCTTCTAATTCAATGATCTGAAACATCATATCCTGTTTTTGATCTTCCTCAGTAACCTCTTCAACAGAAATCCGCTTCAATCTCCCAGAACAATGACATAATCTATCTTCAAGTCTTTTAAATTCAGAAACATTAGACTTAGACGTTAATTTGAATATTTTTAAGGACAAGTCTGAAATTGATTGTGAAAGTTCCTCAAAGTTTTCCTTTATCGTAAAAATGTCCTGAATTTCAGAAAAACTTCGATCTCCTCTTTCCTGCGCCAAGAGACCTTTCAAAATTTTGCGATTTCGCTCAACAGTATTTTTGTCATCCCTTCCTAAACGTATAGCAACCTCATACGCGAGTTCATGAGCTTTCAAAAAGTCGGGGTTCATAATTCCAACAATTCAAATGCAAGATATAAAAAAAAATACAACAATAGCAAAGGTTCCAGAATTATTCAAAGCAAAAAGAAAAAGTGAAAGTAATGTGAGGTGTGCAAGCTTGAGAGACTGATAGGTTTCTTTAAACTGATGAAAAATGTCGCTGGGTTTCTCGAGCTCCACGTTGTGTGCGCCAAAAGTGTAACGTGACAATTGCCCTGAAGGGCGTTCGAGCATGAAACTCTACTTCTAATTTCTCAAGGGGGGCTTGATTGCCCCAGCAACAAAATTCCCACTCAGGTCTTTCACAATATATTATTTAAAATAATTACAATGTACAATCTGAAAATCACTCGTAATGACAGAAATTTAAAGTTTACAGTCTCTCAAAATTTCACAACTTAGATCTACTTAGCTTAAGTGAGTTCAAGCAACAGATCTGTCCGTGTTGGACGTGGGTTTCCTGTAGGATTCGATAATGTGCAGCGTAGAGTTGAATTCAGCCCAAGGTTGATGATTCTGCTTTAAACCAAAATCGTACTTTCACAGTCAGACACCTGTATTTCAGTCCAAATTCTATTAAGCCTCAAGCTCCGTTCAAATGCTGTGCCTCAAGCCAAAGTTGCATTCCAAATTCTTGTCAGACACATAAGCACCCAGCTCCGGTATTGGAGCTCCAGTCCAAAAATTTGAGCTCCGGACCAAAAATTTGAGCTCCGGACCAAAAAGCTATGCGAAATAAACAAGAATGAAAATGTGCAGAAAAATTTAACAGAACTAATTGCGGTTGTTATCGTTTTATTGACTCGTTCAGTGGGATTAATTTGTGGAAAATACCTTGCATTGTACCAGATTTTTTGTACGTTATATTTCTTAGCCAAATTCTTAAATTCATTGGAAGTGAATTGAACTCCATTATCTACAACTATGATCTGCGGAACACCAAACACAAGGAAAACCTGATTCTCAATGAACTTGACAACACCCTTTGAGGTGGCTCTAGCCATAGGATGCACTAAGACAAACTTGGTGAACCAATCTGTAACTACAAGGACGTACTGATTACCATTCTTCGATCTGGGATATGGACCCAACAAGTCGGCAGATATTAACTGGAAGGGAAAATTTATATTGCGATAATTACCAGTTAAACCAGCTTGTGGCAAATTATCCGACTTGCACGAAGCACATACCTTACATTTACGAATATATAATTTTACGGAATTCCTCATTTTCGGCCAGTAGTATAATTGGGAGAGTCTAGAGAGAGTTTTAAATACACCAAAGTGTCCAGCTAAAGGGTCGTCATGATACTTATTCAGAAGTTCCAGCCTATTTTCTGTCGGAACCACAATTTTCCAATCTGCAGACGCATCCGAGAGCCTAGATCTACTCATGATGTGTTTATATAAGACATTTCCTGAAACCTTGAAATCAGGGAAGGACTCAGGGTTCCTAGATACCCTATCACACATAGTTCGGTACCAAAGATCCGGTTTCAACCTATTCAGATCCAGAACAGCTGTTTCAGGAATTCTAGACAAGGAATCAGCCACGGTATTGAGGGAGCCACTGCGATGAACTATTTTGAAACGGTGACAGGACAAACGAACAATCCATCTTGCAATCCTAGGAGAAGGGTTCTTCATAGAGTGCAGCCACTGTAGTGATGAATGATCCGTTATTACAGTGAATTCAGTTCCTTCAATGTAGGGACGAAATCGATCGATAGAGAGAAGAATAGAAAGAAGCTCCTTCTCAGTCGTTGTGTAATTTCGCTGACACTTGGTTAAAGTCCTGCTGAAATATGCTATGGGATGTTCAACACCGTCGTTTTCCTGAAATAGAACACTGCCCACACCCACATCAGAGGCATCACAGGCTAAAAAGAAAGGCCTTGTAAAATCTGGGCTAGCTAGAATTGGAGTTGAAGTCAGCATCTGCTTGACCGTTCTGAATGCAGCATCAGCCTCGTCCGTCCACTGTACTGGTTGTCCCTTTTTGCGACCTTTCAACAAATCTGAAATAGGAGCACACACTGTCGAGAAGTTTTTCAAGAAACGTCGATAATATCCAACAAGACCAATCAATCTTCTAATTTGTGTAGCATTGGTAGGAATTGGATACTCCACGATTGACTTGATTTTATCGGGATCTGTTCTGAGACCTTGTTCATCCACCAAAAATCCTAGAAATTTAAGTGAGGGACGACAGAAATGACACTTTTCGAAGTTAACCGTCAAGTTTGCCTCTTGAAGGCGCTTAAAAAGTTCTCTCAGAACCCAAATATGAGTCTCAAAATCGGGAGTTGCTATAATGACGTCATCTAAATAATAAAAGACATATGGCTCAAGAGATGACCCTATTACAATATCCATAAGACGGCACATAGCTTGAGACGCGTTATTTAAGCCAAAGGGAAGGACATTGAAGCAAAATAACCCACGACCCTGAACGGCGAATGTCGTTTTCAACTTGGATTCCTCATCAAGCGGAATTTGAAAAAATGCAGACTTCAAATCTATGGACGACAAAAATGAGGCATTGCGAACCTTACCAATTATTGAATCGATTAAAGGCATAGGATATGAATCAGGAACAGTAACCGAGTTTAACCTCCTACCATCAAAGCAAACCCTATATGAACCATCTTTCTTGGCAACCAGCCAAAGAGGAGATAGCCAAGGTGAAACTGTTGTCACAGGTTCAATGATACCAAGTTCCAACATTTCATCTATCTGTTCATTGAGAACAGATTGCATAGCCGGTGAAAGGGGATACTGCCGTTGACGTATTGGAGAGCCTTCAGTCTTGATAGAATATGTGAGAAGGTGCGTTCTATCAATTCTATCCTTGGGTCCTATGGTCCCATATAATTTGATTACTCCGTCCAAAATATCCTTCTGCATGGGTGACAAATCATCAGCAGGCTTGATTGCATGAACTGCAGCAGTGTTGAGAAGTGATGAATTATAGGGAGAGCTAGTGAAATCCAACTTGATATTAAAAGCTTTAACGAAATCCATTCCGAGAATCATTTCTTGCGAGATAGAAGGAACTACCAAAAACCTGAGAGCTTTCGAGAGACCGTTCAATTCGATATTCAGAGTCACGTAACCCAGAGTGCTCTGCAATGTTCCGTCAGCCGTGGTAAGATGCAAGGAGACATCATAATTTATAGGGATATTGAGTTTCTTCAACATAAACAAGGAAGGAGAACCAAGAATTGACACATTGGCATTGCCGCTGTCTAGCAATGCCAAAACGCTTTCCGTAGATATTTTGACTCTAAGATAAGGTCTATTGTCATCGTTAAGTCTTTCCAGTAAGTGGCATACAGAATGAGCAGGATCTTTGAAATTGTTATCTGAATGATGAGGCCTTTTATCAGAAAAGGAGGTTTTTATCGTCTCTAACCAGTTGTTAAAGTCCTTGCGATTAAACTTATTTACTGTTCGGTGTTTCGAGTCGATGTGGCAGTACTTGAACGCCGATTCACGCTGTCTGCCGTAACGTGACCAGCAGCTACGTTTTTTGAACATTTGAAGCACTTCGATTTTACAATTCCGCTTGCTCCACAACCGAAACAAAATCTATTCCTCCTGGCTTGCCTACAGGCGGAATACTTGTGACCAGATTTTTTACAATTCCAACAGGAAATCAAATTGAGTTCAGAAACGGCTTGCGACTTTATTTTGTTTAAGCCCAAAGTATCCTCTATTCTCTTACACAAGGAAGTTAAATCAGATATTGTGTCAATGTCTCTCAAAACTAAAGCCTTCAGATAATCTGGTTGCAAATTTGACCGAATAATGTTAACTATTTCCTTGTCTTGGGGTTTTGTATTCCAGCGATGGAATTGTGCCTCTAGTGAAGATATGAAAATGCTAGCGCTTTCTCCTGGACGTTGTTTCCTCGATTTTATTTCGTCAAGCATAACCTGATCATGATTCGAATGCAAAAAAGATTCCTTAAGCGCATCCACCAATTCTGACCATTTACTAAAAGATATTCTGAAGAAGTGGTTATGCCACCAAGTCCAAGCATCTGACTCAAATAAGTCAGCGGCGGAATCAAATAAATCTGCATCAGAGCAGCCACGAGAAACTTTCAACGTATCTAACAGTTCAAGAAAAGGCATTAAAGGCTCTCTTCCAGAGAATTTCTTTAAGTTCCATTTATAAACAGGCACTTTACTACAGTGAGGCTGTGTTGAGACAATACCGGTAGAGGATGGGGAGGAGGCAATAGGTTTAACTGAGGACTTGCGCTCATCAAGTTCTGCTTCTAATTCAATGATCTGAAACATCATATCCTGTTTTTGATCTTCCTCAGTAACCTCTTCAACAGAAATCCGCTTCAATCTCCCAGAACAATGACATAATCTATCTTCAAGTCTTTTAAATTCAGAAACATTAGACTTAGACGTTAATTTGAATATTTTTAAGGACAAGTCTGAAATTGATTGTGAAAGTTCC
Source organism: Coccinella septempunctata (assembly GCF_907165205.1). Taxonomy (NCBI): domain Eukaryota; kingdom Metazoa; phylum Arthropoda; class Insecta; order Coleoptera; family Coccinellidae; genus Coccinella; species Coccinella septempunctata. Next base: position 10,381,280 of record NC_058193.1, on the reverse strand, counting down.
TCAAAGTTTTCCTTTATCGTAAAAATGTCCTGAATTTCAGAAAAACTTCGATCTCCTCTTTCCTGCGCCAAGAGACCTTTCAAAATTTTGCGATTTCGCTCAACAGTATTTTTGTCATCCCTTCCTAAACGTATAGCAACCTCATACGCGAGTTCATGAGCTTTCAAAAAGTCGGGGTTCATAATTCCAACAATTCAAATGCAAGATATAAAAAAAAATACAACAATAGCAAAGGTTCCAGAATTATTCAAAGCAAAAAGAAAAAGTGAAAGTAATGTGAGGTGTGCAAGCTTGAGAGACTGATAGGTTTCTTTAAACTGATGAAAAATGTCGCTGGGTTTCTCGAGCTCCACGTTGTGTGCGCCAAAAGTGTAACGTGACAATTGCCCTGAAGGGCGTTCGAGCATGAAACTCTACTTTTAATTTCTCAAGGGGGGCTTGATTGCCCCAGCAACAAAATTCCCACTCAGGTCTTTCACAATATATTATTTAAATAATTACAATGTACAATCTGAAAATCACTCGTAATGACAGAAATTTAAAGTTTACAGTCTCTCAAAATTTCACAACTTAGATCTACTTAGCTTAAGTGAGTTCAAGCAACAGATCTGTCCGTGTTGGACGTGGGTTTCCTGTAGGATTCGATAATGTGCAGCGTAGAGTTGAATTCAGCCCAAGGTTGATGATTCTGCTTTAAACCAAAATCGTACTTTCACAGTCAGACACCTGTATTTCAGTCCAAATTCTATTAAGCCTCAAGCTCCGTTCAAATGCTGTGCCTCAAGCCAAAGTTGCATTCCAAATTCTTGTCAGACACATAAGCACCCAGCTCCGGTATTGGAGCTCCAGTCCAAAAATTTGAGCTCCGGACCAAAAATTTGAGCTCCGGACCAAAAAGCTATGCGAAATAAACAAGAATGAAAATGTGCAGAAAAATTTAACAGAACTCCTTCTCAACTCTTCATGAGAAAACAAAGATTTTCATGAACAAAATGATTATTTAATAAACCTGAGAAGGAATCCTGCTCTGGGGAAATGAAAAGCAGTACAAGAACATGTGCTGCAAAACAAAATGAAGGCAAGCAATAAATCTTCTTCTTCTTCTTCTTTATCAGCCACATCTTGTCCACTCCTGAACGTAGGCCTCCTTCAAATTTCTCCATGCTGTCCTATCTTGTGCTGTTCGAAACCACCCTATACCTGCTTGCTTTTTGATGTCATCGAGCCATCTTTTCTGTGGTCTTCCTGCGCTTCGCCTCGATCTTCTTGGTCGCCAGTGCACCAGTCTATAAGTCCAATGTGTTCCATCTTTCCGCGCCACATGTCCTACCCACTGCCATTTCAGCTCCGCGATCCGCTCTATCACATCCATCACCCTAGTTTTCTGTCGGATATCCTCGTTCCTCTTCCTGTCTCTGAGACTAATCCCTAGCATAACTCGTTCCATTGCTCTTTGCATCACTCTCATTTGATTCGCTGTCTTTTTGGTCATTGCCATCGTCTCCAAACCGTAGGTTGCTACTGGGAGTATACAGGTGTCAAAAGCTCTTCGTTTGAGGTTAATGGGGATGCTTTTATTTTTGAATATGTAATTCATTTTCCCAAACCCTGCCCAGGCCAATCTGATTCTCCTTTTAATTTCTGCCGTCTGGTTTTCTTTACCTATTTTAATCGCATGCCCCAAGTATACATATTCCTTCACGTTTTCCAGTTTCGTGCCATCTACATGTATCGTTTCTTCGGTGTTACTTATTATTTTAGTTTTGGCGATGTTCATCTTCAAACCGATCCTCTTTGAAGCTTCGTTTAGTTGTTTTATCATTTCGCTCAGTTCTTGCATACTACTGCTTATAATGACGATATCGTCGGCAAATCGGAGATGACTCAAATATAATCCGTCGATATTTACTCCTTTTGTTTCCCACTGTAAGGTTTTAAAAACGTTCTCTAGTGCTAGAGTAAAAAGCTTGGGGGAGATTATATCGCCCTGACGTACACCCCGTTTTACTTCGATCCTATCGGTTTTCAGATCTTCGTTAATTTTGACGTGAAAAGTTGCGTTCTTATATATGGCCTTTATGAGATTTGTGTACCTTGAATCTATTCTAGCATCATCCATAGCTTGTAAGAAGGCCCAGGGTTCAACAGAATCGAACGCTTTGTGAAAATCTACAAATGCCAAATGAAGGGGTATGTTATATTCCGTTGTCTTTTCTATTAATATTCTTATGGCTTGTAGGTGGTCAGTAGTGCTGAAACCTTTGCGGAAACCCGCTTGTTCTGCTGGCTGGTATGCATCCATTTTATTGGTTAGTCTATTGGTTATTATTCTGGTGAGGAGTTTGTACATGTGGGATAATAGGCTTATTGGCCGATAGTTTTCTATATTCCCATTATCCCCTTTTTTGAAAAGCAGGACCATTTCTGCATTTTTCCATGTATCTGGGATGTTGCCTTCAAGTAGACATTTATTTAACAAAATTTGTAAGGATCTCTCAATAACCACTCCTCCCATTTTCAGCATTTCGCATGTAATTCTGTCTTCTCCCGGACTCTTCCTATTTTTCATTTGCCTGAGGGCAGCCTTTATTTCCTGCTTAGATATTTCTGGTATATCTTCGGAGCCTACGTTGCATATAACTTTGTTCGTAGCTCTCGGGTCTGGTCTAGTAGATGTATAAAGGTGAGTGTAAAAACGCTTGATGTATTCCGCGATCCCTGTCCTGTCCGAGATTATGGTACCCTGCTGATCCTTCATCTTGGTGATTTCGTGCTTGCCTGTGGAGAGTTTTGCCCTTAAAACTCTCATGTTTGAGTTATCCTCTATTGCATTTTCGATCATCTTGGTGTTATAGGATCGGATGTTTTTTCTCACTTCCTTGTGTATTTTCTTATTTAGTTCCTGATAGCCTAATGTATCTCTGGAAGTTCTCTTTCTTTGTTCGATCAGCTGTAAGGTCTCTGGTTGTAATTCAGGGCTCTTCTTCTTTTGCGTTGTCATGCAAATCTTTCTTGTTGCAACGTGTATGTCGTTAGTGATCTTCCTGCTCAGTTCATTTATATCCATTCTACTCAGGGTTTCAGTTGGCTCCAATCTTCTCTCTAGTTCGTTTTGGTAATCTTCCCTTCTGGATTCAAGTTCTTCGGCCGTAGGAAATCTGTTGGTACGAATGAGTTTGCTTCTTTCAGTTTTTAAATTGAATCTGAAGGATGCTCTTACCAGTCTGTGATCACTGCCTGTGTCAAACTGGTTTAGAACTGATACGTCCGTGCATATATTCCTGGAATTTGAAAGTATATAATCGATCTCATTTTTAGTTTTTCCATCAGGGCTTTTCCAAGTCCATTTTCTCTGTTCAGGTTTTTTGAAGAAGGTGTTCAGGCAGTACAGGTTTTCTTTATTTAAAGAAGCAATAAATCTAGAACCAGCAAATTTACCTAATCAAATATTCCTAGTGAGATTCCTGTTTAAATTAAAGGAATTATGAACTTACCGAGACAATATTGTTAACCTCGCCAACTTAAAATTCATTAATTTCAGAATAATCAATCGATGAGTTCCGATAAGACATTTCGACAGATAACCTTCTTCCTTGAGGGAAAAAGCGGAAAAGAAAGAACCTTCGAGAGATTTTCAATGCGCAGACAAATGAAAGATCACAGAGGCGCGAGACACAGAGTTAATGTGTGTCAACGTAAAGATGTAGTTCGCGAAAATCAGCGGCGTTGCAACAATAAGGTGTTAAGCATGGGCGTGCAAGTCGTTGCAATAATTTTGATAAAGAGACACTTTTGCAAAATGGTCCTCATTTTCTTTAGCGTATAGGAGGCACCTTAATATGAATATTGATGCAACCGTTAGAATATTGTGATTCTTAAAATAGGGCCTGCATGAAGTTCTAGGTGAGATATTGAATATCATGCGCAGAATCCGTTTTTGAGTTATAAACACTCTACTTACATCGGTCGAGTTACCCCATAACATTATATTATAGGAGATGTAGCTGTACACAAGACTGTAGTACACATTCATTAGTGACTGAAGGGGAATCAGATTTCTAACTCGACTGATGGCATAGAAAGAGCAATTCAATTTTTTGCAGACATGATCTACATGAGAGCACCACCTCAGATTCTGGTCCAGGTAGATTCCCAGAAATCTGGTACTTTGCTTAGCTTCGATCACGTGACCCGAGAACCGTAATGTCAACCTATTGAGGTCTCCATTCCTATTTTGGAAATGAATGCATTCTGTTCTGCCAACATTGATCATCAGATTATTTTTACGGCACCAGTCTACAAAACATTGTACCAATAGTTGACATAGAGTCTGCAATTCTTCGAATGTTTCGGCAGTTATCGCGACTGAAGTGTCATCAGCAAACAAGACCAGTCTTATCACATTCAAAAGAAGGTTGAAATCTGTGAAACCCGATAGCAAAAAGAGCGCGTTCTTCAAATTAGCCGGCAAGTCATTGACGAACAACAAAAACAGAAGCGGTCCCAGCACGGATCCCTGAGGTACGCCCAAGTTAATATTTTCTTCTTGCGAGAAAGAGTTGCCGACTTTGACAAGGATTTTTCTATTTTCTAAATAGCTTCGAATCCATGCTAGAAATATACCTCTGAACCCAATGTTGTAACATTTATCAATTAGAAACTCGAAGGGGAGGCTGTCGAAAGCTCTCGACAAATCGAAAAATAGTCCCGCGACAAAGAGGTCTTTATTGAGGCAATCATGCACAAACCCAACGAAAGATAAAGCTGCAGTGTGAGTTGAGCGACCTGCCCTGAAACCGTGCTGGGCACCGTCCAATATATGAAACATGTCCAAATAGTTCATCATACGGTTGAGAACAATTTTGTCGAACACCTTGGAGAAGACACTGAGAACAGATATTGGTCGGTAATTAGCAATATCATGAATATCATTTTTTTATAGATGGGAGAAACTATGGCCTTCTTCAAAAGATTAGGGAATACGCCTGAACTCACTGATATATTGATGATATGGGCAAAATGAGGTACGATTTCTGCTCCTATCTTTTTCAATAGACGAGCAGAAATATTATCAATTCCCGAAGACTTGTTATTATTCAACGAATTTACTACATTGATCACTTCGTGGTCAAAAACTGGCAAAAAGAAGAAATTAGAATTTAAAATCGAGGAGGTAGTACAATCGCTAGATAAGCAAGAAACATAATGTTCGCTCAAGGCTTTTTCTGTTACTGAGGAAAAGTATCCAGCAAATATAGCTGCGAGATCTTCTGGGTCTACATAAGATGCTCCATCAACAATCAACTCGACAGGCTTGCAGCCTCTGCTCGTTCGGCCAGTTTGGGCATTCACAATACTCCACACTGTTTTATTTCTATTGTCAGATGCTTCAATCAAATTATTATAATACCTAGATTTTGTTTCCTTAATTAATGAGTAGTATGAGGATTTAGATTTCTTATAATTATTGTAAGTGGATTGGCATTTCATGTTATTATACAACCAATAAAGATTATTCAAGTTGCACTTCGTCGAACGAATCTCGGGAGTGATCCATAGTTTCTCATATTTAGCATGATTAGAACCTAAAATAATTGATGGGCAAAATTTCAGAAAACCCCCTTCAATAAGAGATATGAATGCTCCAAAGCATTCATCAACATCACAAGAACAATAAACACATTGAAAATCACAATTTTTGATGTAATGACAAAAATTGTCAAGATTCTGCGGGCTCAGATCCTGGACCACTTTATGTGAATTAGTATGTTCCGGAATGAAACTCAACGGAAACGTAACAGAAAGAGCTCTGTGGTCACCAATATGAGCCTCGTAGACCTCAACATTTGATTTGGGAAAATTCCCGCCGGTCAAGACGTAATCAAGCTTGGAGGTGGATGTGTGGCCATTGACATCCGTGAAAACCCTTGTCGGAGCAGTTGATGAGATATGTAAATCGTAGCATTCAAGTAGGTCTAAGAATACAGTTCGATTAGGACATTCATCTTTTAAATAATTCACGTTCATATCTCCGCAAACAAGCATTATGCTACCTGATTTGGAAACATGATCAAGTGTGTACGATAAATGTTCAACAAACGAAGTAAAATTACCTGAGGAAGATCGATAAATACTAAGAATAATATATTTGGATTTCATAACCTCAACTATAGTTCCACACACTTCAAACACCATTTCCTCAGAGTATCTCGACACGGACAGTTTCTTTGTGGGTAATTCCTCTCTCACATAGATTGTGCATCCTCCATGATTCCTGCTGGGACGACAATATGAATCAGCTTGAACATAACCAGGAATAACCATTGTTCTAATATTTTCAGGACTACACCAGTGCTCCGCAATGCTGATAATGTCCGGTTTTTTTTCATTGACGTGGACCTCGAGAATATCCAGTTTATTAGACAGGCCTTGGACATTCATTTGGGTTATCGTTAATTCTTCTCTAATGTGCGAGGAGACAGCAAGTTTCCCTGAACCATTCGGTCCGGAGGACGATTGGCCTTTCTCGGTTGAAAAAAACGATTTATAATAGCCTTGTTGGGCCAATTCGACCCATTGAGTGCTTTCTCGTACTCTGAACTTGGAATGAGAACCTTGAATGAGGAATAGCTTTCGGGAAACCTGGACTGAAGTTTCTCACATTTCACTTCGGAGAAATTACTTTTTAAAAACTGTTGAAGATTTTCAGCTGTAGTCTCGGATTTCAGATTGGAAACATGGAAAGCTTTGAACTTTTCTATCCCCTCAACAGAAGTATCCCCTGAGCCACTTCCGACCACGAGAGAACGATTACGTTTAGTTGACTTCCTACGTGTAACAATGTCCCAGTCATCTCCCTTACTTTGTGTTGTTTGTGACCTCTGCTGATTCGATTGATCGTAATTTTTAACAGTCTCAGAATGAGTAGCTTCACCAGTAGCTCGTAGTTTCTTAACAGATGACTCAGTTCGGGAATTACCGCTAGCATTCGAATTTGCGATTTTGGTGGTAGACAGATTCGTGTTATATTCACAGAGTTCTACTTCATCTCCCGTACTCACCGGTAGAACATGTGCAGGTGATTCATCATCTCTATTGATAACAGTTGGAATTATATTGATTTGTTTTTTAAGGTTTTCGATTTCATTGTTCTTATCGATTATTTCCGTTTCAAGGGAGGATATTTTATATTTGAGGAGAGAATTGTTCTCAACCAATGGAGAGTTCTTGGCTTCTAATTCAAAAATTATTTTGAGTAGAAGGTCCTGATGTGTTGACTCAACTGTAATACACTTTCCAGTAATATCCGAAATTGGGGATGTTTCACACGTATTAGATTCACTTTGACTAGCGATAATTTCGTCACAACATTTTTTGTATCTATTAGCACAACTAGGGTGATAAACTTTGGTACAAATTTTGCACTTAACAATATTTTTAATAACAGTTAGCTTACAGATACCACATTCAGGTATCGATATTTGCAGAGACTCGTTAATTCCAACTTTCTTACTCGACGACATGATGTCGAATAAGGGCTTCTTCGAAATCAAGAGGCTGTACAATATGAATTGTGTTGTCGAACCAAAAAGAAGGACAGCAGGGCCTGGACAGTGCTATCGCTGTCAACGGTATGGACATGCCCAGAGCAAATGCACATTCCCATAGAGGTGCGTGAAATGCTCCGGTAATCACAGCTCCAAGGAGGGTACGCTTACCAGGGAGTAATGCTTCTTGGGTCCTTTGTGGAAAACAAGGTCATCCAGCCAGCTACAAGGGATGTAGCGAATGGAAATTGGTCACAAAAAAAAACAAGAGATCGCCAAGATCCCACCAAACCAGTTCGAGGCCAACACGAAATACTCCGAAGCCAGCCCAAAACTCTTCGGAAGTGAGGAAACCCCAGGAAACTGCAACCAAAGCAGCCAAAGAGACTAGGAAACCAGAGAAAAAGACGGAAAAGGCAAAAACCGTCAAAATAGCCGAAACCAGGAAAGGAATTTCTGGAATCACTGAGGAACTGGATAAGTTCACGAAAAACCTCCTGAGCACGATGATGCAGAATCTGGAGAAAGAGATTGAGAAGAAGATGCAGTGAATTATTAAGAATATTTAATGGCTGATACGACGATAAAGAACAATCTCATAATCGTCTCTTGGAACGTCGAAGGTTTGAGAGCCCGCAGACCAAAATTCGAAGAACTGATTGAAGAGAAGAGACCGGATGTCATAGCTCTTCGAGAAACAAGACTTAACCCCAACGTTCGGATAGCATTTCCTAATTACAATATCTACAGGAATGATAGACCTAACAGAACAGGTGGCGTTGCTATACTGGCAAGAAGGAATATCGATCACCATTTCGACCAAATATTCAATGGTCAAGAAGTAGAAGCAATATCATTATTGTGAATACCAATCGAGGACAAGTAAAGATTATTTCGACTTATAAATCACCAGATAAGGACATGCTGGACATCCGAAAATCATAATTGGTAATCTTAACTGCAAATCGCAGGAATGGAGCAGTAGGGTGGAAAATACCAACAGGAGAAGACTGAAGATTTATGCTGACAAACTTAATGCAGTTGTGATAGGACCTGATATACCGATCTACATACCAAGAGTAAATGAACTACCCGATGTACTGGACATTGTCGTAATGAAAGACATCACTGAAGAAATCAGCATTGATACAATAGAAGACGGAACATCAGACCACAATCCGATAGAATTCATAGTGGGACATGGCCCAAGAAACAAAGAAGAGACACAAACCAAGGATCGCACAGACTGGGAGAAATATAGGAATATACTTCAGGAGAAAATCACGGAAATTCCTCAAATAAACACCCCGGGATGAATTAGATGAAACAGTTGAAAAATTGGATAATCAAATAAAAGAAGCCTATGAAGAAAGCACCAAGAGAATAAGGAAACCAATTCCGAAACATTCACATGGAAATACGCCAATGGATATTGTTACTACGAACTTTCAATTTTATTGTAAATAAGTTATTTTGTTGCTATGATTCATGTAAGAATCGAGAGTGTATGTTTAAAAGAAAAAAAGATTGTCAAAAAATAAATCTCTTGTCCAGACACGAAAACTTTTCCTCCTAAAATGATAAAAAAATCTAAATAACAGACGGTCATTACATTAGTGGTCCTTCGAGCAAAAAGAACGGCTTTATGGAGAACAAATCTGCGAAGTCCTTACCTGTAAGAAAAATCAAACGAAATAATAAAGGTAGACCTCCAAGTAGATATGCATATGAAAAATCTGATTTTGACAACGTCAGGAGAAATGAAAATAAAAAAGGAGTTTTCATAAGGTCCGAAAAAGAAATGGATGAGACCTCCCAAAAAAAGTCAGTCACAACCCGGAAAAGCAGCAAAGTTTCGAGTGGCAAATCCCAAAGATGTCAGCTATTAGAAATAGAACTCGAAAGAGAACGGAAATTGGCTGAAATCGAAAAGAAATTATTGGATAAAGAAACTGAATTGAAAATGGCACAACTGAAATATAGAAACACTAGCGATCTTTCATAAGACAAAGAAATGAGATCTGTGACCAGCAAGTCGTCTTTTGTAGAAAAATGGGTGAATACGTACGATCCCAATCCAGAATACAAAGATGTAGTTAATTCTCAAAAACCTAAATATTCTAATAATTCTGAAAATATGGCGGAAGAGCTGACGATAAAACAATTTACGGCTCGACAATCTTTCAGCAAAGAACTTCCAGTATTTTCCGGAGAACCAGGGGAGTGGATGAACTTCATTCATCAATTCAGGGAAACTACTAAGATTTGCGGATTTTCAACAGCAGAAAACATGGTACGGTTAAAAAAAGGCTCAAACGTAAGGCTAAAGAATTCATAAGTGCTCTACTAACATTCACAACAAGAAGCAGACAGAATAATTGAGACCCTTGAGATGAGATATGGTAGACCAGAAGTTATTATTCAAGATCTCATTGACTCTGTGAGAAAAATTCCTGATATGAAAGAAGAAAAATTAGACACTGTTTTGGATTTCTCAAATGAAGTTCAAAATTTAACAGTAACTATCCAAAGCCTCAACTGTGAGGAGTACTCCTCAAATCCTCAGTTAATGTGCGATGTCGTGAGAAAACTAAGCCCGAACCTGAAATTGGAAAGGGGAAGGAAAGTTGTGGAGCTGAAAAAATAACTCAAGAAAGTTTCTATAATGGAGTTGTCCCAATGGTTAGCTGGAACTAGCGAAGCTGTCATGTATGTTGTACCAGAACATGATCAAGAGAAAAGGAAGAAATATGTGTGTTCTACATCTATCCAACAGGAGAAAACAGTACTCCAAGCGCCTAACCGTGCGCATCGGAAGAATGAAATATTAATGGAAACAACAATTCCCAAAGAATTGTCGTTCCAATAATGTGAGTTACTCATGAACTATCATAGGAAGTCCAAGAGAAGTCGAAAAATTCAAGTGCAACTGTAGACCGGTTTCGGGATCATTTTCCCTCGTCAGTACATTATAGCACTGAATCTTCCGAGCGGAGGATGGTAGTCTTATGCGATATTGGGACGCCCCTTTGAGATACTCATCACGATACGCCACCTGTCACGCAAAGGCTGACCCTAACCTCACTTTCTCTGCAGACTCCTACAACAGTTCATGGCTCCCAAGTTCAACTACTTCCCGCAGTCATCGAATGTGCAACCTTTCATCAAGGACCACGGGCGAATTGAAGGGGTTCGCTCACTATGACCATTTCCTGGTCCAGAAAATACAATACAAAAAAAGAGTACTGTACAGTTCTCCAAGCGCCTAACCGGGCGCATCGTAAGAATGAAATATTGTAACGTTTTCTTCGCTTGATTAAAACGTCCAACTTATTAAAATTATTTATTTACACTTAATAAAAGTTATAAGTATAACTCAAAAACTAACTATTTCACTACTATTTATTTCCACTCTTGTTTATTTCCACTAGTCGCTTGCACTATAACTGTACTTGTACTTGCCTACCTGCTCCTCCGCTGGGTTTATATAGGCGCCGGAAACATTCAGGTACCTTCTCGGTTATTCGAGAACCTCGGGACCGCTCTGGTTCTCGAAAGGTCCGACCGCAAGGGCCGGACTGGTTACACTGTCCCCTCCTTAAGCCTGTTCTGTCCCAGAACAGATTTAGTGAATTTCTCCGAGGACCGTGGCGAAACTTGCACCCATCACCATTCCTTCAGTAGCCTGTCTGATGGAAGTAGCACTCCACAGTTTTTCCAGACTCCCTGGCCTGCTTTGGGTTGAAACTGCACACCAGGATCTGTATACCAGTCCCCTGAAATACCACCTCCAGCATGCTTCTCACAACTCGCCAATTCAGCTGGTCCAATCCACAACCGAGCTTGGGAACAGCTAATTTCCTAACTCCAAAGCGTTGAAGGTCTTCTTTCAAGCTATGCAGTGCCGTCCATAGATTCTGATAGGTTGGCTTCTGATAGGAATATTGCTTTGTGACTAAGTAATAAATGAACCGACCTTCAGCCTTCAATTTCAAAATTTTTCCGATTCTTGGCTGCTGTCGCAATAGTTGTTCCTGACGTCCAAATTTATTTCTGAATACTCTGGCTATTCCTTTGCTCATACGAAGGTCCTCCGCTACGCAATGAGCGAGAGAGTATTCCTCAGACACGGTAAAGAGATCTTGATGTACTTCCTGTGTAACGCCGAACCGTGCAACGCGTGTCTCACCATAACAATCCATAAACTTCTGGTAATCGCTGCTTCCTTGCATCGGGGCTCCCACAAGACGTACTTCTTCTTTGTCCTGCGCGTACGGGGCTAATCGGTTGAAATGGACAACCTTTGGTTTTCCTCTGGGGAGCTTCCTTATCCGGTAAACTACATCATTTATCTTCTTGATTATTTCATACGGTCCCTCCCACTGTCTCTGCAGCTTTGGTGAAAAACCTTTCCTCCTTTGTGGATTATGTAGCCATACCAGATCTCCAGTGGTGAATCCACCTTCAATAGCCTTCGGTCACTTGCTTGCTGCATTTGATTGCGTACCTTGTCATGAATGTAATCCAGCTTGTTCCTTAATTTACTAACGTAGTCCTCCCCAGCTACGTCTTCTCCAGGCTTACATCCAAACTCTAAGTCGCAAGGCAGCCTTATTTCTCGGCCGAACATTATACTGGCTGGAGTTTCCTTGGTAGATTCTTGAACCGAAGATCTATATGCCATGGTGAATAGATGTAAATATTCATCCCAATCCCGCTGGTGATCAGAAACTACTTTGGCCAGATGTTTTCCCATGGTCCGATTCATTCGTTCGACCATGCCGTCTGATTGTGGATGAAGAGGTGTAGTCCTTGTTTTATGAATCCCCAATTTGCTGCATACTTCTTGGAATAACTTCGACTCAAAATTTCGGCCTTGATCACAATGCAGCTCCAGAGGTATTCCAAATCTGCAGAAGAATTCTCTGACCAATTTATCAGCTACCGTACTTGCCTCTTGATTAGGAATACCGTAGGCTTCCACCCATTTCGTGAAATAGTCCATCGCTACCAAAATGTACTTGTTTCCATGGTCTGTTTCGGGAAAGGGGCCAGCGATGTCGATAGCTACTCGTTCCATGGGAGATCCGACGTTATATTGCTTCATTGGTGCTTTTCCTCTACCATAAGGTCCGTTAGCAGCAGCGCCAACCTTGCATCTTCTACACCAATCTTTGACGTCCCTCTTACAATTTGGCCAATAAAATCGCTGCCTGACTTTTTCCAACGTCTTGGTTATCCCGAAATGTCCACCTGAAGTTCCATTATGTAGTCTGGTCAGAATGTCTGTCACACGGCTCTTTGGCACAATCAACTGAAGTCTCTGCTCAGTTCCATCTTCATTTTCCCAACAACGTTTCAGAAGAACTCCATCAATCTTCAACGTTTCCCATTGTGCCCAATACGACTTTACATTCTGGCTCAGTCTGGATACTTCTTCCCAAGTAGGTCGTCAGCCACTCTTCTTCCAACTCAGGATTACTTTCAAGTCGTTATCTTCCTCTTGTGCTCTTTGAATTTCTTCAGGTAGCCAGTCGTCTTCGATTACGGTGGTCCGCCTCAAATCAATCTTTTCTTCCAGACGCGAACAATGGCTGCAATTCTCGGGACAAGGTCTTCTTGATAACGCGTCTGCATTGCGATGGCTAGTCCCCGCTCTGTGTTCAGTGTCAAAGTCATACTCTTGCAGCCTCTCAATCCATCTAACCACTTGTCCTTCCGGGTTCTTAAAACTCAGGAGCCATTTCAAAGCAGCATGGTCCGTTCTTAGTAAGAATTTCCTTCCGTACAAATATTTGTAGAAATGTTCTACGGACTTGATGACTGCTAAAAGTTCTCTCCTGGTCACGCAATAATTCCGTTCTGGTTTGGACAACACCTTGCTGAAGTACCCGATGACTCTTTCCTGTCCATCCTGGACTTGCGATAGAACGCCGCCAATGGCTTTATTACTGGCGTCGGTGTCGAGCACAAATTTACCTTCAGCCCTTGCGTAACTCAGAACTGGAGCTGTGACCAGAGCCTTTTTCAATCGTTCGAAGGCTTCAGCGCAATCATCGGACCATATGTACTCCTGTCCATCTTCCGTCAATTTCGTCAGCGGCTTGGCAACGTTGGCAAAACCAGATACAAATCTTCTATAATAAGTGCAAAGGCCTAAGAAACTCCGCAACTCACTTTTGTCTTTCGGTATAGGCCATTCCTGCACTGCCTTGATCTTATCCGGATCAACTTTCACACCTCCTCGTGAAACTACGTGTCCTAAATATTTCACTTCTGTTCGAAACAGATTACACTTTTTAGGACTTAGCTTTAGGTTGGCATCACGAAGTCGCTGGAAAACTTCGGATAGGTTGTGTAGGTGATCTTGGAATGATTTTCCCACTACTATCACATCATCAAGATACACCAGACAAGTTTTCCAGGAGAGCCCTCTCAATATTGTCTCCATCAGACGTTCAAATGTGGCAGGAGCATTGCATAGACCGAAAGGCATAACTTTAAACTGCCACAGACCCGTTCCAATACTGAAGGCAGTCTTTTCTTTGTCTTTTGGATCCAAGCCAACCTGCCAATATCCACTCTTCAGATCCAAGGTGGAAAACCAACGTGATCCCGAGAGTGTATCCAGGGTATCATCAATTCTCGGTAAGGGATAGCTGTCCTTTTTCGTGGCCTGATTGAGCTGCCTATAGTCTACGCAGAATCTGGTAGTTCCATCCTTCTTCTTCACTAATACTACGAGCGATGTCCAGGGGCTATCTGACGGTTCGATTACACCTTCTCTCGCCATGTCTTCAATAATCCTTTCAGCTTCTTCTCTTTTTGCCAGAGGAAGACGTCTAGGATGCTGTCGGATAGGTTGTGCATCACCAGTATTGATTTTGTGCTGCACAACATCAGTCTTCCCTGCTTTTCCGTCCGTAGCAAAAACGTCGGAGAACGTTTGAACCAATTTTCTCACTTCGAGTAGTTGGTATCGGTCGAGCTCTTGACATTTTGAAGTGAGGAGGGACACCAGTTCTTCAGAATTGCTTTGCGATTTTGAGACTTCTGCAGTACTTATCCCACCCGAAATATGGTACACAGGTACACCACGTCCAATCAAGGTATCCTTCTTCAGGGTGACTGGAAACATGTTGACATTTAGCAATCGGATGGGAATGCTGTCTCTTACCCTTACCAAGGTCTTCCCAAGTAGTAGTCCTTTAGCTAAGGTTGTATCGTAAGAGGGCTCAATTACTCTCACGCAGCCACTCCTCGTTACATCGTCACATCTACCAGTCACTTCCATATCAACAATCTCGTCCTTGCATTTAACTATAGAAAAGGGATATCGGCTTTAGGACTGCTAATGGGGTGAATAACACACTCTCTTCAAATTGTCGACGTTTCGATCCTGTTTGGGATCTTCTTCAGGACTAAAAAAGTTTATTAAAATATCAGACAAATGAACAATTTGGTCACAATAACACAACACAACATTACATAAAGTTCCCTGAGAAAAAACTAACATTCAGGTGGAAATTTCATATACAACTTACCAATTTGGTCGAATGTATTACGATGTGGTAGAATTTGCTAAATTTCATCGGAATTGTGCGTATAATTTCGTCAGATCTATAAAATTTATTATGAACCGTATGTGGTCTTAGCTCGGCTAATATGGTACTGATCGACGGTGTCTTGTTTTTCTCCCAAACATGTTACGGTGCGACTCCAACGACGCGATGCAGATTTATTTTTTATTAATTTCTCTCATTAAGTTATTATAAATTATGCTCAATTTTTGAGTATCTGTTCGGATATTAACTGTGTCACGTATAAAAATGTGTATCATTTCACTAATACATCTTTCGTGGTAGTTGCTTTCTTTATCCAAGATTTTCACATCATTAAAGTCAAAATTATGATTTTCTTGGAAGTGGTGTAAAGCCAGCGCGGTTTTTTCGTTTTTGTCTCTATTATTTTCTTTACAATCATATGTATGCTGACGTATACGATTTTTCAGGTATTGTCTGGTCATGCCGACATGCGATAGGTTGCAGTCTCTACATGGAATTTGATACACCAAATTAGAGGTCATTAGTTTTGGATGAGAATCTTTCAATTTGGTGTATATAATCTCAAGTTTTGTTAGAGGATAGAAAGCAAGCTTGATGTTGATGTTATTACCCCATCGCACGGCGATGGGTAATCCGGCGAGTCCTACCATAGCCAACATGGTGATGCACTATGTCATTAGTAAATGTGTTAAAAAACTTACATTTATGATACCAATTTTAAAGTTATATGTAGATGATACATTCATGGCTGTTCCTTATGATAAAGTCGATGAACTTATCAATACATTCAATTCTTTCCATAAACGAATTCAGTTCACTTTAGAAAAGGAAACACAAAATAGAATTTCATTTTTAGATGTCCAACTTATCAGACAAACCGATGGATCAATCGCAACCAATTGGTATAACAAACCAACTTCTTCAAACCGGGTTCTCAATTACCTTTCACACCATCCACAAATACATAAGATTAATACGGTCAGGAATATGTTGTTCAGATGTTACAGTCTCAGCAGTAAAGAATTTTGGCCAGCTAATGAGACTAAAATAAAAAATATCTTAAAAATTAACAATTACCCCAGAAATTTAGTGAACAAGACTATACATCTCTATAAAAACAAATTTGTTAAAACCACTATACGGAACACGGAACAGCCCAATGATAACCATAATAAAATCTATTATAAATTTCCATACATTGAGGGATTATCAGAAAAGATTGGAATTTTGGTGAAAAATCACTCAACTAACATCAAGCTTGCTTTCTATCCTCTAACAAAACTTGAGATAATATACACCAAATTGAGAGATTCTCATCCAAAACTAAATGACCTCTAATTTGGTATATCAAATTCCATGTAGAGACTGCAACCTATCGTATGTCGGCATGACCAGACAATACCTGAAAAATCGTATACGTCAGCATACATATGATTGTAAAGAAAATAATAGAGACAAAAACGAAAAAACCGCGCTGGCTTTACACCACTTCCAAGAAAATCATAATTTTGACTTTAATGATGTGAAAATCTTGGATAAATAAAGCAACTACCACAAAAGATGTATTAGTGAAATGATACACATTTTTATACGTGACACAGTTAATATCCGAGCAGATACTCAAAAATTGAGCATAATTTATAATAACTTAATGAGAGAAATTAATAAAAAATAAATCTGCATCGCGTCCTGGGAGTCGCACCGTAACATGTTTGGGAGAAAAACAAGACACCGTCGATCAGTACCATATTAGCCGAGCTAAGACCACATACGGTTCATAATAAATTTTATAGATCTGACGAAATTATACGCACAATTCCGATGAAATTTAGCAAATTCTACCACATCGTAATACATTCGACCAAATTGGTAAGTTGTATATGAAATTTCCACCTGAATGTTAGTTTTTTCTCAGGGAACTTTATGTAATATTGTGTTGTGTTATTGTGACCAAATTGTTCATTTGTCTGATATTTTAATAAACTTTTTTAGTCCTGAAGAAGATCCCAAACAGGATCGAAACGTCGACAATTTGAAGAGAGTGTGTTATTCACCCCATTAGCAGTCCTAAAGCCAATATCCCTTTTCTATACTACCAGTCACTATGCCTTCAGTTCGCCCTGGCAACGTGATGTCCTCGGTCAGTCGAATCCGATATA
The DNA here is from genome assembly GCF_907165205.1 of Coccinella septempunctata. NCBI lineage: Eukaryota > Metazoa > Arthropoda > Insecta > Coleoptera > Coccinellidae > Coccinella > Coccinella septempunctata. Next base: position 10,364,009 of record NC_058193.1, on the reverse strand, counting down.
TCTTGTCCTCCACATCATTGAATGGAATCTCTTCACTTCCTAGCCGAAGTACATCACTCTTCATATCCAATTGGCATCCAAGCTTCTTAACAAGGTCCAATCCCAGAATAACTTCTTCCGTGATTCCAGCTACCAGAACTTCGTGGCTAACTGTTGTGTTTCCCAATTCAATAGTGGAGATGATCGATCCATAAGTCGGTATTTCTTGTCCATACGCAGTTCGAAGTTTGATCCTAACTGGGCGAATCTTGAATCCTTCAGCAATTTCTGGACGAACAATAGTTTTGGTCGAGCCAGTGTCTACCAGTATTTTCACATTTCGGTCATTTATCTTTCCGGGGATAACTATGCTTGATAAATCCTTAGACATTATTCCCCGGATTATCACTTCGGGGGCATTTTTGGCTTGGGTCGATTTATGCCCCTTATCACCGACCCTTTTTAGTTTCCCTGCTGTGACTCTTTTTCCAATTCTGGACAGTTTCGCTTGAAATGCCCACTTTTGTTGCAGTTTCAGCACACAGTATCCTTTTTCCTAGTTTGTGATATTCTGCGGATTTCTTCTCTGACAATGTCCTCAATAGATCGGTCTGTTTCTTGGACTTGTCTTACACGAAGGTGTCCTCTATGCGACGCTTGCTTCGCTGCCTCTATTTCCAAAGCCTGGGCTAAGGCATCATCTATGGTTCTAGGGCGTGCTAGTCTCAGGGCTTGTTGTATTTCGCTATCCTTTATCCCATCCACGAATGTCTGGATTGATAGCTGTTCCAGGAAGCTATCTGGAGCAGATGGATAAGCCAGCCTGACTAATCTCGCCACATCAGCTTCAAACTCCTGGAGATTTTCCCCTGTTTTCTGCACTCGATTCTTTATTTGTGCATGGTATACTTGTTGTAGATGAGCATCACCATATCTCATCTGAAGTTTCGATGTAAGAACTTCGTAACAGGCTTGTTGACTCTCCGGGATCGTCTGCAGAATGTTGAGTGCCTCTCCTCGTAGAGCTATTATTAATGCCGTGGCTTTTTCGTTATCGTTCCAATTGTTCGCCAGCGCAGCAGCTTCAAACTGTTTTTGATATGTCGACCAGGGTATTTTTCCGTCAAAAGTTGGAGGCTTGATCTTCATTCTACTACCTTCGCCGTCATTTTCCGCTTTCGCTGTGCTGTAGGGTGTTGAAGCCAGAAAATCTGTTCTGTTTGACATTCTTTTCAAGGAATCTATCAACTTGGAATGATGTTCAATTATTCCTGCCATTTCCTCAAACTTGCCGTTAACCTTGTCAAACTTTTCATCAACTTCGTCAAATTTTCCACTCACTATATCGAATCTCTCGTCCACTTTATCGAATTTTTCATTTATGGTTTCCAGTTTCTCATCCAATTTGTCTGTAAGTTGACTCACCACATCATTACAATTTTCCTTAATCTGGTCCATTTTCTCATTAAATTTTCGAGAATTTTCTTCCATTTGGACCATTTGTTCATTCAACTTACAAGAATTCTCGTCCATTTCCTCATTCATTTTACAAGAGTTCTCGTCCATTTTCTCATTCAATTTCCGAGAATTTTCTTCAATTTGGACCATTTGTTCATTTAATTTCCGAGAATTTTCTTCCATTCTTTCGTTCATCTTACTCAAAAAGTCCATTACCGCTTGAGTCTCCATCGCGTTCTGTAGTCTTGTGGTCACTGGCATGAACTCCAAATATCCAAAATTATTTATTTGATTTGAGCGATGTTGAACCGCACACTTGACACCAATGTAACGTTTTCTTCGCTTGATTAAAACGTCCAACTTATTAAAATTATTTATTTACACTTAATAAAAGTTATAAGTATAACTCAAAAACTAACTATTTCACTACTATTTATTTCCACTCTTGTTTATTTCCACTAGTCGCTTGCACTATAAAGGTAAGCGCACATACAACGGCATCGGACGGACGGCATGGAAGGAACGGCACGGCAGCGGCGGAATTTTTATGAAGGTATCGCACATATAACATCGGAATCGCCGGACTCCGGAGGAATAGATTAGTTGCGGTGAGGAACCAGCGTTCGTTCTGGAGGAAGAAGAGTTTCAAAAGCGAAGGAATCGTAGACGAATGTGGATACATGACATATGTAAAAAAGGAAGGATTTTGGAGAATATGTTCATTTATTTCCGGACTTGATGAAGGACGAAAAAAAAATGGTTGCTATAATTTCTGTCACTTAAATTGTACAGGGTGGGCAAATTTCGATGTTTTTGCACTACAGCTTTTAAACCAGAGGAGATAGACAAAATCGGATACCCCATTCTCGTTCTCTTTTTCTGAGAAACTTACAATAGTTACTAGTGATTTTTAGCCACTTTCTTTTGTTTTTGAGTTATAAGCAAAAATTGGAAAAATGGCGATATCGAAATAAATTTATATCTCCGCTAATACTGATGATAGAGCTCTGAAATCGAAACATTATACAGGCACTTTTTTACGTAGAATCCAGTGGCGTGCTCGCCTTTTTAGCAGGATTTTTAATTACGAAGCTATGATCCAAAGTTTTGTTTTTTTAAATGGGAACACTAGTTTTCTGTGCAATTTTTTGAAAGCTTAATTTTTACTGATTTCAAAAATATATAACATCTTATGGTTTGTATCAATATAAATAATAGAAAATGGTCAAAAACCTTTTTTCTCAATATTTCTATGGTTTTAAATTTAGACGAGCACAGAAAAATAGAGTTTCCTATAACAAAAGCCGTCTCCTTCCAGCAATGTCATTCTTTCTATGCAGTTTACCAATTTTCACAAAATTTGAATCAGATATATTTAATAAATTTTCATAATAATGAAAAGACTTAAAGAAGGAGACAGTGGTAATCATACGATGCTATATGTTTCTGTGCTCATCAAAAGTTGAAACCATAGAAATATTGAGAAAAAAGGTTTTTGACCATTTTTTATCATTTATATTGATACAAACCATATGATGTTATATATTTTTGAAATCAGTAAAAATTAAGCTTTCCAAAAATTGCACAGAAAACTAGGGTTCCCATTTAAAAAACCATACTTTGGATCATAGCTTCGTAATTAAAATTCCTGCTAAAAAGGCGAGCACGCCACTGGATTCTACGTAAAAAAGTGCCTGTATAATGTTTCGATTTCAGAGCTCTATCATCAGTATAAGCGGAGATATAAATTTATTTCGATATCGCCATTTTTCCAATTTTTGCTTATAACTCGAAAACAAAAGAAAGTGGCCAAAAATCACTACTACTATTGTAAGTTTCTCGGAAAAAGAGAACGAGAATGGGGTATCAGATTTTGTCTATTTCCTCTGGTACTGTCTGTACTTGTACTTGCCTACCTGCTCCTCCGCTGGGCTTATATAGGCGCCGGAAACATTCAGGTACCTTCTCGGTTATTCGAGAACCTCGGGACCGCTCTGGTTCTCGAAAGGTCCGACCGCAAGGGCCGGACTGGTTACAATATTAATGGAAACAACAATTCCCAGAGACAACCGAGACGGTCAACTCCAGGCCAAAATTTGTCCGAAGTTAAGAATGATGCTGCATCTCTCTCTGTTCTGTGTGACTTGTATAAGTCTATCCTTTTTAACCATCTCCTCCAGTAATTTCCAGAGGGCGCTACCAACGCTTTTTGGATAATTTGAAATGTCTATGTACAGAATGATAAAGAAGAAGAAAAATTTATGAAAGAAGCGGAATGGCGCATGACTCTGTTTATCCTATCTCTAAGAATCATTTTGAATTTCCTTAGAGAACGCCTCGTGCAAGTGATTTAATTTAGATTTTAATTTTTATTATGGCCGAAAGAAAGTGTTTAATATGTGGGGCTTCTGAGTCAGAAGTCCAGAGATTATTTTGTTTTCCATACAACCCTGCAAGGTACGTAAAATTGTTTATTTAAACCTAAGATCATTTGAGTAAATGTATATTTTCTTTCACAGGAATGAGTTGTGGATGCAAACTCTGGGTTTTAAAGCATGTGCTGTAAGAAAGCATCACAGAATTTGCAACAACCATTTCAGAAGGGAAGCTTTCACCGATTCAAGTTTGCAGAAACTGAATAGAAATGCTATTCCCATGCCTTGGGTAATCTCTTCTTCTGCAGGTAATTAATTTTGTTTCTAAAATTACTAATTTCGTCCAACGTTGCATATTATCATATTCATATATTACAATGCTAACTCTTATTTCGATGTTTCAGCAAATACATTGGAAAGCATGCCTTCCCTTATTAATGAGGAACATGCTGGTACATCAGGTATATCCACATTCCCAGCGTCAGGTATTTTATTCATTCCTATAAATATCAATTTAGTTCATATGGTTGCATGTTATCTTTGATGTTATAATTAAATGTGTAAATCCCTAATCAAATACAATTCTTATTGTTTTTCAATTAGTTCTAGCTGATGAGGTAGAACCTAACACTGATGAGGAACATGCTGCTGTATCAAGTACTTCCACATTCCCATCATCAGGTATTATATTCATTTCCATAAAATATTAATTTAGTTTATATGGTTCCATGTTTTCTACAATTCCATCAAATGTATGATTCTCTTATAAACTACAACTTCAATGATCTTTTAATTAGTTCCAGCTAATGAGGGAAAAGCTTCTGTAACTGAAGAGATACATGCAGGTACATCAATTTCATTATCAGGTATGGTTTTTGCTTTCAATGAAAATCTTAAAACTTTTATTCATTTTGTATGTAAGAATTGTCATTAGACAATTTCTGACTTATTATCATCACTGATCATTATTACATATCAAGTATTGAGGTGTGTCAGCAAACTTTTTCTATTATGAATAAATGTAAAAATCATTTGTCTATTTTCAGATCTCAATGATCCGACTCCGAGTACTCCGGCATTGCCACAGTCTCCAATGTGGAGGAGATCCCGTGAATTTAGAAATATCGACAATTTCCATCTTTCAAATTCGACACCAAGAAAGAAGAAATTGGTCGATATACTACGGAGAAAGGAGGATCAACTGCGGAAGGTGAAGGCATTGTGCAGAAAAAGGAGTGCTGCTGTCAGTGATATCCTTGACATTTCGAATGAAAGGGTTGTGAAGAATATTTTTAAGGATGTGCCATCACTGACAGCCAATTTGATGGTGTCTCAAATCAGAAACTATAAAGTGAAGAATGTTAAAGGAAGAAGATGGTCGCTGGAGGACAAAATATTGGCACTATCTCTCTTCAAGAGGAGTCCACGTTGCTACAATCTCCTCCGAAAATTTGCATCCCTACCATGCAAAAATACCATTCTTAATTTGCTGAAGAAGGTTCCTTTCAAAGTTGGCATAAACCAAAATATTTTTGACCAAATTGATCAAAATCTTCCCCAAGGTAAAGAAAGATGCTGTGTCCTTCTTTTTGATGAGATGGACATTAAAGAAGCTGTCCAGTACGATAGTGGGGAAGATAAAATTCTTGGTTTTGAAGATTTTGGAGGATTCAGCTTCAGTAAAAGGCTTGCCACCAAAGCATTGGTATTTATGCTGGTAGGGTTGGGCAAAAATTGGAAGCAACCAGTGGCATTTTTTTTCAGCCACAGGGGTTGTAATGCTGCAGAGTTGAAAGATTGTCTCTTAACAGTCCTCTCTGCAGCAAAGCACATGGCCAAAGTGGATGTTGTTGCTACAATCTGCGATATGGGTCCCAGCAATGTGAGGTGCGTGAAAGAACTTGGTGCTACCATGGAGACACCTTTTTTCTTCTTTGAAGAAAAAAAAGTTTTTTGCATGTTTGACCCACCACATCTGTTAAAATGCTCATATTCTCTGTTTCGTAAGCATAATGTCCAAATTCCGCTGAAAATTGGTGAAACCACAGTTACCAAAATAGCGAAATTTGAACATGTGGTTAAAGCTTACGAAATAGACAAATCCAAAAATATGGTGCTCAGAAGTCTTTGCAAAATCAAGGAGATTTACTTGAAACCCATATTGCAGTATGCAATGAAAGTGAATGTAGCTGCAAAAGTACTGAGTCGTACAGTTGCAGCTTACGTATTCACTTTGGTCAGTGGAGGTAATATATATTTCATCAACGTAACTTAACCAACTCTAATAATCTTTTCTTAATCTTTCAGGGCAACTGGACTCGGAAGCTGTCGCTACGGCAAACTTCATCACGGAAGTGGACATGCTGTTCGACAGCTTCAATGGGAAAGCGGCTGTAGGTCCTTTTGGAAAGGAGCTGAGGGGACCTTTGAAGCTAGGCTCCCCTCACATAAAATTTTGGAAGGAGGAACATGAGAAGGTGCAAAATTGGCAGTTCATGAGGTATACAAAAAATGGCAGAATCCGAAAATCTATGCCACCTTCCCAAACAGGTTGGCTCCAATCTATAAATGCGATTCAAATGATCTGGAAATACTTAAGGAACAATGGTTTCATTTCCCTGAGGACCAGATCTTTGAATCAAGATCCATTGGAGAACCTGTTTGGGCAAATAAGGTATGGTTGCGGATCCAATGACAATCCTACAGTGCAGCAATTCATTGGGACCCTGAAAACACAACTCCTCAATGGTTTGGTTAATCAAAGCTTTCAAGGGAGAAATTGTGAGGATGACGAAAATACACTTTTGTGTAATTTGAAATCATTCCTCAATATTTCCCTTGAGAGGGAGGAGATGGAAGTTCCAGAAGATGCTTCTTTGACCGATCAAATACCTCAGTTCCAGACGTCACCTGAGGAACTGTCGGTTAATATATCGAGAGAAGTTTCTTCTGGAAACCCTGGTGTTTTTTCGGTAGCATATGTGGCAGGAGCTATTGTGAAGACCCTCAAAAAACACATATGCTGTGCCTTATGCGATAATATGATCAGTTCATCCAGTTCAGAACCTCAAAATTTATTCATAGCGAATAAAGAATGGTCGGATGAAAGATCAGTCCTAATGTACCCAAGTGAAAGGTACTTTGTTGCTGTAGGATGTGGAATTAACAGGTTGGAGGAATTTTTAGATAACTCCCCATCCCATCCTAAAGTAGCAGCAACCGCACTTGGGGTACTTAGATCTGACATAAATTTTGAGGATCTAGGATGTCCTGATCATAAAAATCGCATAAGGGACATCACGACTGCTGCAATATGCAGGATTGGCATTCCTTGGTGGTGCAAAAGGAAGTGCGAAGAAGTAAAGTCAGATGCCAAAAAAAAGGCCTATGAAAAAAAAATTGAAAAATTGCGTCATTCCTGATTTTATTTATTTTTTTACTTCTCTTCGACCAGCTTTTGCATCATCACCCATTTCGATCGCCATTCTTGTCTACCTTTATGACCTTCATGGCTCTAATTTTCATGTTTTTCAAAAATTTCAAAGTTTAATGAATTTTATATGTTCTAATCTTCAATTTCTATGTACCAATTGTAATAAATTCTTGGATTCACCAGCTATATATATATGTGTGTATGTCAATAAACATATTCTGCTGCAATATGTGGGATTGGCATTACTTGGTGTTGCAAAAGGAAGTGCGAAGAAGTGAAGTCAGATGCAAAAAAAATGCTTCATTCCTGATTTAATTTATTTTTTTACTTCTCTTCGACCAGCTTTTGCATCATCACCCATTTCGATCGCCATTCTTGTCTACCTTTATGACCTTCATGGCTCTAATTTTCATGGTTTTCAAAAATTTCAAAGTTTAATGAATTTTATATGTTCTAATCTTCAATTTTTATGCACCAATTGTAATAAATTCTTGGATTTACTAGTTGTATATGTATGTACCAATATGTGTGTGTATGCCAATAAACATATTCTTGTGAATACAGAGTTTTGTTATTCCTAAAAATGTCAAAAATGATTAACTTTGCACATGAAGAAAAACTTTCATTTTTGTTATTCAAGATATTTTCGTCGATATTATATGTGTCTTGAATATCAAAAATGAGAGCTTTTTCCTCATGTTCGCAAAAATCGAAATATTTAACTGCGATATGGACTAATGGAGATTCAAATTTCCCGCCATTTCTTCCGCCGCCTATATATTCCCAAAGCCAATGTTAGAAAGAGATGGAAAATAAAATCGGACATAGATTTAGTTCCTAGTTGACCGTCTCGGTTGTCTCTGACAATTCCGAAGGAATTGTCCAGGGGCTTGACACTTCCTTACCCCCACCCCAAATACGGTATTTAGTTCTGCAATCAATCGCTATGTGGCACTGCATACGAAAATATATATCATATTCTCCACAGAATACTGTATTCTGACATATTGGATTTGTGAACGCCAACAGTGTCAATGTCAATATGTTTTAATGCAAATTCTTGTTTACAAACGAGATCTTATACGAGAGTAAATTAAAAATACCCATTTACTGAACTCGACAGTCTTATCAGGAAATCGATTTTCTTGTAAGAAATGTTTGATTCAAAGAACCACGTAATTATAACATCAATCGTTTATACTTAAACCAATCCAACCAAACCCTTTAAAAATTGTGTTAATGGAAATGAAAGTCAAACTGTGTAGTCAGGTATTGAGCCACTCTGTGGGGTCAATGATGAAGCTCATTTCTCAATGGGGTAAGTTTTTTTTTCAAACATAATAATACAAAAATTTACTATTTTCCTTTTTAGAAATCAAGCATCCGCTTCAGCTTCCCAGAGAGGCTATCGACACTGCTGACTTTATACTATTCTTGGAAGAGTAATTTGATTCGTTGAATGTATCCAGAGCTTGGACATCCACTGCGAAACTCTTAAAGAAGACGGTTAGTATTCAAACAGAACACAATGTTTGTTGGGAGCAGGCGATACAAATTTTCAACAGTATTTCATTTTATTGCCCCCGTAAGAAAAGATCCATTGTGGTGCCCACTTTGAAGAATATAGTGACAACATTGAAAGCATTCCTTTACCTTAGGCAAAAACTGTTCAATGATTATCACTTTAAATATATTCTCACTGGGGCTTTCAATCAAGATTGTTTAGAAAACCTTTTTGTGTACATTAGAGCACATGGAGTAAGGAATACTGACCCAAATGTTGAACACTTTATTTCATCATTCAAAACTATAGTTATTTAATTTCATGTCAGTGCATTCCTGGGGATCTAACTGTGAGGAAGATAAAACAGGGAGTCGTTGTTTAGAGACTTTGAAATCTTTCCTGCAGGAAAACATAAAATCCACATAGGTCTTTGGGCAACTAATTTTTTCTTTTCCAAATTATTAATGCATTCTAAGCTTTGGCATGCTGTTTTTGATTTCTATTGCCGACTCCCAACAAACATTGTGTCCTTTTTGGATAATGTTGAAGATTTCTGAAGATATAATAATTTCAACCTCATTTCCTATGAACAATATTATTACTGTTTATTATAATTATTGTCTTACGAAGATATGTGACCCTATTGACATTTTACCTCTGCCCATATATTCATTGCCATAATTATAGCTTATGTATTTCCATATTTTTTTTCCTGTGCTGGGTATATCAATATATGTATATTTTTCATGACAAGTTTTATTTCTCCTTAAAATTTGCCCTAATAATCCATATTATTCTATCGACGTCTAAAATACCAGTGAATGGGCTAATTTAAATTTCGCGCCATGCGATTGCAGTTTCCTGTTATACCGACATTTCTCCCGGTTAGTTGGGTGGCAACCGCATGGGGGCGCTGAGGGCGGGATAAACTGTATTTTTCATCGTAGAACGTGAGTGTCAGATCTATTCTACTCTGTAATCTGTGGAATTGTCGTTCCAATAATGTGAGTTAGTCATGAACTATCAAAGGAAGTCCCAGAGAAGTCGAAAAATTCAAGTGCAACTGTAGATCGGTTTCGGAATCATTTTCCCTCGTCAGTCGCATAAGACTACCATCCTCCGCTCGGAAGATTCAGTGCTACACTGTACTGACGAGGGAACATGATCCCGAAACCAGTCTACAGTTGCACTTGAATTTTTCGACTTCTCTGGGACTTCCTATGATAGTTCATGACTAACTCACATTATTGAAACGACAATTCCTTCGGAATTGTTGTTTCCATTAATATTTCATTCTTACGATGCGCCCGGTTTAGGCGCTTGGAGTACTGTACAGTATTCTTTCTTTTTGTATTGTATTTTCCGGACCAGGGTATGGTGATAGTGAGCGAACCCCCTCAATTCGCCCGTGGTCCTTGATGAATGTTTGCACATTCGATGACTGCGGGAAGTAGTTGAACTTGGGAGCCATGAACTCTTGTAGGAGTCTGCAGAGAAAGTGAGGTTAGGGTCAGCCTTTGCGTGACAGGTGGCGTATCGTGATGAGTATCTCAAAGCGGCGTCCCAAGATCGCATAAGACTACCATCCTCAGCTCGGAAGATTCAGTGCCATACTGTACTGACGAGGGAAAATGATCCCGAAACCGGTCTACAGTTGCACTTGAATTTTTCGACTTCTCTGGGACTTCCTATGATAGTCTGAAAGAAAACTGATCCGAGCATATAGGATTTCTCTTATAACAATCAACCATAGATGTGTCGGTATTACCACCAGAGAAGCTGAGAAAGTAATCATTGACTTCATCGAGGTCTTTTAATATCTGATTGACATCAACATGTGGTTTATTTGAAATCCCCAATGATTTAACTTCCTTCCACAAATTTGTTTTGGAGGTGTGAAGTGAAACATATTGAAAATACAATCGTTTTTCTCTTGCTATCGAGTGATTGACTGCATTCCGCAACCGCTTGTATTCCTCCCAAGCCTGCACCGTTCTGATTCTCTTGTGAACCCTCCACGCTCTGTCCCTACTCTTCATCAGTCCCCTTATCTCATCCGTCATCCATGGCGCATGACTTTTCGTAATCCGAATGTCTCTCGTAGGAAAATGTTTGTTGAACAAGTCTATCAACACATCGGTAAGAAGCTCAACCTTCAAGTCTACGTCGTCCATATGAAATATTTTGTGCAGATCAGAATTTACAATACCTATCATCAAACAACAACTTTTCATCAAAACCTTTGCAATCGTAAAACCTTTAGATCATCTGCATAAAGCAGAAATTTGGCACGATGAAAACATTTGAAGATACTATTCAAATATATTATAAAAAATAAAGGACCCAGATGAGAACCCTGAAGTGCTGAGAAATATTTTCGATTTTTGTCCGCCAATACATACAAATTGCGATCTGTTGGAAATGTATGATTTAACCCACCTCAACAAATCCCCGGAGACTCCCATCTCCGCAAGTCGATGCAACAAGACACGGTGATTGATTTTATCGAAAGCCTTGGTGAGGTCAGTGTTGACCACGTCGACTTGATCATTGGACTCGAGTCCACCATGAAGTGAGTCCAGGAAACTCAACAGGTTAGTTTCAAGATTTCTGCCCCTGAAAAATCCGTGTTGACCTTCTATTATCATGTTCTTAACATGGTGAGCAAAAAATCTGTAGACAAGTGCTTCAAACATCTTGGGAATGGCCGAGAGAATAGAAATTGGTCGATAGTTGTTAACGAGGGTCTTTTCTCCCATCTTGTGAACCGGCACGACTCTCGAGATCTTCCAGCGATCCGGAAACTCGCCAGTGCGCAGGGATCTGTTGAACAGAATGTGCAGCGGTATTTTTAAAGAACTGGAGCAATTTTTCAGGAAAAATGGTGGAATCTCATCCGGGCCTGGTCCTTTGCTCTGGTCCAACGTACGAAGAGCCTCCTCAATGCTCTCAACAGAAATATCTATATTGGTTAAATAATTACTACTGCACATATTTCCCACAAACTCCAAGTCACCATCAGGAGAAAAAGTGTCCTCCTCATAAACAGAACCGAAGAAATCAGCAAACAGATTAGAAATATCTGAGGGTGATGTTGCCTCCATATCTCCCTGCCTCATGACCAAAGGAATTCCGCTATGACCCTTCATATGTGATATATGCCTGAAAAAACTAGATGGATTCTGTGGGAGCTCCCCCTCAATTCTCCCAAGGTAACAACCGAAATCTCTCTAAATAAGTTTCTTAGAGAGCTTTCGATTTTACCTTGATAAACAACTGCTCTGAACTGTTTGAAAAATTTGGTACATCAATAATCTCGAACTTAAGCCCATCTTTAACATAAAATAAGACTCCGCCACCTTTCTTTCCAGTGTTTCTGTCTCGTCTAACGACCTTATAATTATCAATCATTATATTGCAAGAATCAACGGAACCATTTAACCAAGTCTCCGACAAAGCAAGAATATCAAATTCATTTCGCTCACTGAAAACCTTCAACTTATATGTCCCAAAGTAAACATAAAATTCTACGAATTTGCTTCAGTGCGAAAAGCGCTCAGAGACACACCGGCGAAACAAAACAAAAAACGAGTCAAGCACAATGAATCAAACACCAGATATAAGTTTTTTAATATTATCTCCAGACTTGCAGAAAACAGCACCATTGAAAGTCCATACATTTTTTACACCATATATCTCCGATGTATCTTGAACCAATTTCCATCTTCCATGAGACAGCTCCTCCTTAATTACGATGGATGAGCCCTTCAGTTGTTTCTTCTTTGCATATACAACATTTTTGAATTTATTCTCCTTGAAAGAAACAACAATAATCAAATTAATTCAGATGCATAACATCCGCAGATAATGAAATCAACGAATGTTACGATCTAAATCGAACTAACAAACTACCATCGCTCGAAGTATTACCAGAAACTTCATTTCGCCGACAAAGAGTAGATGCTGACCATGGTTTCAGTCTTATTTGACCTCGTCAGAGCAACAAAACTCATTCGTCAGCGAAATTCTATGAATTGCCGGCTCCTTTTATTCCATATCAGTAGCGGGTATGGTGTATAAATACATCGTACCGACATCTGACAGAGAAACGGGAACCATCCCAATTCAATTTCCTAACTCTCAGAGCGAAGATAGCAGTATGCATCCATATGCTTTATTCCCATATTGCAGATATCGTATATTAGGATAATTAAGCAAGGGAAAAAGCGCGGAAATGTTCGGATCATGACAGTAACCGATCTGTCGCGTACATGGAAACTAGGAAATGAATCACGCCTTCATAGTAAGGCAGGTAAATAATAATCAAATTAATTCAGATGCATAACATCCGCAGATAATGAAATCAACGAATGTTACGATCTAAATCGAACTAACAAACTACCATCGCTCGAAGTATTACCAGAAACTTCATTTCGCCGACAAAGAGTAGATGCTGACCATGGTTTCGGTCTTATTTGACCTCGTCAGAGCAACAAAACTCATTCGTCAGCGAAATTCTATGAATTGCCGGCTCCTTTTATTCCATATCAGTAGCGGGTATGGTGTATAAATACATCGTACCGACATCTGACAGAGAAACGGGAACCATCCTAATTCAATTTCCTAACTCTCAGAGCGAAGATAGCAGTATGCATCCATATGCTTTATTCCCATATTGCAGATATCGTATATTACGATAATTAGGCAAGGGAAAAAGCGCGGAAATGTTCGGACCATGACATCTTAGAAACAACAATGTGACGAGGTTTTTCCCCATTCTTCTTGCCAACCCTGTGAGCATATGCGATTCCATCAGAAACAGTAAGATTTAATTTCTTATCAATGATATTCTTGACCTGGGTTAATACATCTTCACCAGGGGACTCCTGTATTCCGATGAGACGGATGTTATTGTTTTTTAACTTCTGTTCGATGTTATCCACTTTTTGTTCTATTTCTTTACGGGATTTGTCGTATGAGTCATTATTAAACTTCTCGGAGTTAGATTTCATCAACTGGATTTCCGCCTCTAAGGTGGCAATTTTTGCTTCATAAACTGCGAATTTTTCCGCAAAACATCGAGTGACGGCATTGATGAATGCATTGGAGATCTCCTTAATCACATTTCTGTCGCTGTATTTGAAAGAGATGACTTGAAGCGGAGCCAATGACTCTCAAAGTCGTCGTTATAATCCGGGTGTGTTAGGCTATTTTTTACGGCAGCTGTTGTAACGTGGTTACCTCGGAGAAAACTTATCTTGAGCGCCAGCTATTCTTTAAGGGAGAATAGCAAACCTACCAGAGTAGCTGCTAGTCGGAGACAGAGTTCGCTGTTATCTAGGGTGGTAGCGATAACGAAGTAGTCAAAATCAAATTGTGTAATAGTTTATTCACACCTTCGGAAACTGATTATATGTACAACGGAGATATGTGTAGGCAAGAAATATGAGCGAATCCATCAGCAAACATACATTCGGAAAATTCTATCCGGTCACGGGCACTTCATAAAGTTTATACCGAGTACAGTGAAAAATCAAATTAATTTTCTTTGTTAAATCCTTTATGTTTGGTAAGGATGCAAATTTCATATCTGTTTTTTGCTCTTGTTGTTCATTTACGTTTATTGTGGTATTTGATGCATAAAAAAGTTTTTTTATCATGCCAGGTGGATACGAGTTCTGTACCAATATTTCATATAACTGCCTCAATCCTTTTTTTTTCGAATGTGCTATGACAAATTTTACTTACTCTATTTTTCATTTGTTTCAAGAAATTTATTTTTATGTTCATGTTATGGTCTGAAAAATAGTTTATTAATTTATTTGCACATGTGTTCTTTCTGTACCAATCCAGTTTTATTAAATTTCCATCTCTGTGTACCTTTGTGTCCAGGAAGGGTACGCACACTCTATGTCCTCTTCTTCAACTGTAAATTTCAATTTTGTATGATATTCGTTAAAACATTTTAGTGTTTCGTCAATTTTGTCGCCCGGCAGTAACATTAAAATATCATCCACAATTTTTTTTAATATTGGAATAATGAACCTTAATTTCAATAACGATTTAATCACTAAATCGTCCATCACATATTGTGCTACTATAGGACTTAGTTCCGATCCCATCACACAACCGACTATCTGAGAATAGAATTTTCCCCTGAACGTACAATAATTTTTGTCCAGGAGATAGGATGTTATCTCAAAGAAAGTATCTTCATCAATTGATGTGTGTTGTTTTATATCCTCCCATTTATTCTTCAGAACATCAACAATCAAATTTTTTTCCAGAGATCCAAACAGATTAACCACATCAAAAGACACTATTTTGTAATTATCCGGTAATATGTAATTATTAATCTGATCTGAAAACTGGAAACTGTCTTTTATGTAAAAATCATTATCTGTATTGTAGGCTGCCTTTAAAATAGACGCCATAAACCGTGAAAGAGATGTCATTGGACTATTAATACTCGAAATTATAGATCTTATTTTTTCAGACCATAACATAAACATAAAAATAAATTTCATAAAACAAATGAAAAATAGAGTAAGTAAAATTTGTCATAGCACATTCGAAAAAAAAAGGATTGTGGCAGTTATATGAAATATTGGTACAGAACTCGTATCCACCTGGCATGATATAAAAACTTTTATATGCTTCAATGATTAAAAAAATTTTATAAGCTTCAAATACGACAATAAACGTAAATGAACAACAAGAGCAAAAAACAGATATGAAATTTGATCCTTACCAAACATAAAGGATTTAACAAAGAAAATTAAAAATATTTTCAGAGATGAAAATGTCCAAATAGCAACTTATAATCGAAAAACAGTTGGACGATTGTACAGTAGACTAAAAAATCCGATTCCAATATTGGTGAAGAGCAATGTGATATATCAGATAGGTTCCCTAGATTGTGACAAGGTGTATATCGGTCAGACTTCGCAGTGGATAAAAAGTAGATTATCTTTACATAAGTCATACATAAGAACTGGAAAAGATAGATGTGCTCTGGCAATACATGCCCAAAATCTAAATCACAAAGCCGATATCGGAAATGTTGAAATTTTGAAAACGGAAAATAATAATCGAAAAAGATAATACATGAAATGATAGAAATAAGAAAAAATGGAAATACAGTAAATAAAAAAAGCGACACTAATAATTTGAGCAATATGTACAGCTATTTACTGGAGATGAGACTGAACAGGAGCCGGGAAGTAGACGTTGGATGATGAAGAAGAACTGTTGACAGGAAATTGTGGTTGTGTATTCTGTGATCGTGACATTAAAGTTTGAAATGTTAAATGCGACGTAATAGAATAAGTGTTATAAAAATTTTGGACTAATTAATTTGAAATTGACTGAATTAAAACAAGATATATATGACGAAAAAACGAATAATAAGTTATGTCTGTACTACTTGTAGTCGAAGTATGTTATGCGTTGTTGAAGTCAGTGAAACGTTTAACCTCACTTTCGGTAATTTTCGGAGAGAAATGTTTTATATTAAATTGATCTTTGTATTTTATATTGTAGAAACCCTGAAGAAGCAATAAAAATAATTGCGAAAGCTTGGTTGAGAAATAAGAGTAATTCCATTCTACAAACGAGTCGTTAAACCCTTAAAATTTTTCTTATTATTCATAGTATAGACTCTGACAGTACATAAACTATATATATATATATATATATATATTTTTTTTTTTTTTTTTTTTTTTTTTTTTTTTTTTTTTTTTTTTTTTTTTGTCAATCACCTTTCAGGGAATTACGAAATACCACCGGGCTCTGGGAGCCAAAGTGGAATCAAGAGCTATGAAGGAAGCGTCTTACGATACGTGTAGTGCCCAGTATGACCTCCTTCTGGGCACTCGAGACAACATAGCTGTCAAGTTCCAACAGCTTTGTATTATCAACAAGATGTTCCTCTACGAGTCCGTTGACCGACATCACCAGTGGGATAATAGATATTTTCTTGAGCCTATACATCTCCTTTAGTTCGAACGACAGATCGAAGTATTTTGTCAGTTTTTCAGTGTAGGCCCTTGAAATATTGTCGTCTGAAGGAACCGTTATATCGATGATCACACAGCTTTTTTCTCTTTTATTTAGTAAGACGATATCCGGTCGGTTATTTGCAACTGGTCTGTCTGTCACCATCGTGGTGTCCCAATACAGTTTAAATTCTTCGTTCTCGAGGACATTCTCAGGTAAGTATAGATGATTTTTTCTCTTTGTTTTAATTAATTTTAATTTCAGTGCCATGGCCTGATGGTAAACTTTTGCCATTTGGTTGTGTCTATCCGTGTATTCTCTCGGTGCAAGGATTGAGCAACCAGACGTAACATGTTGGATGTGTTCACGTCCCTGCTTGCATTTTCTACATAGATCAGAGGTAAGTTGTTGTCCCGCTATGTTTTTGAGGTAAGACCTGGTAGGAACCACCTGATCCTGTATTGCAAGCAGCCGGCCTTCGGTTTCGGGAAACAGGTAGCCCGCCTTAAGGTAAGTTAAGGATTCTTTTTTATTCACATTGTTGTTTTCTAAATTATTAGGGTATCTACCATGCAATACCTTAGCTTTCCATTCCTCCTGCAGGTTTTGCTGAGTGCGAATCGGTTGTGTGAAGTCGGAATCCGATAGCCGCAATGGGGAGCATCCTACATCGACTGAACGAAGGGTCCTGACAAAAGGTGAGTTCTGCTTCATGAAGTATTCCCTTAGTTTTAATACGGATTTGTCATGTGTTGTTTCTAGGTTAAGCATTCCTCTTCCCCCTAGATGTCTTTGGAGATAGAGTCTTGCCACGGATGAGTGAGGGTGATGTACTCCGTATTTCGTCAAAATGGTGCGGATCTTCGTGTCCAATGCCTGCAGTTCTGTAGCCGACCATGTAAGTATCCCGAAGGTGTACGTCATTATGGGCAATGCCCATGTGTTCAAGGCTAGAAACAAAGATTTTGAATTTAATTTGGACTTGAGCACTTGGTTCACCCGATAAAAAAGTTTCTTACTAAAGGCTTCCTTCATTTCAGCGTTTTTAATTTCTAGAGCTTGCTGTATACCTAGATACTTATAGGTTTCATCCCGGCCGAGGTTCTGAATGGCATTTGGATTCAAGATATTGGAGTTATTCTCAATTATTTTTCCCCTCTTGACTGTTAGCCTTGCGCACTTGTCCAGCCCCATCTCCATTTTTATGGTCTCACTAAATGTTGCCACGATCTCTAACATTTTTTCAAGTTGTTCTTCATTGGACGCATATAACTTGAGATCATCAATAAATAGTTGATGGGTTATTTTGACCTTTCTGTTTTTGTCTAGGATGTATCCGTATTTCTGTTTATTGATGAGCATGCTGAGGGGATTCAGTGCCAGGCAAAACCATAAGGGGCTAAGTGTGTCCCCTTGAAATAGACCTCGTCTGATTGCGATGTCAGCAGTTTTAATAATAGTAGCTCCAGTTCTCAGAATCAGCGAGGTTCGCCATTCGCTCATTAGGTGTTTTAACAGATTTATTACTGAGCCACATACTCCGTACATACTTAGAACCTTGAGCAGCCAAGTGTGGGGTACCGAGTCAAACGCCTTTTTGTAGTCCACCCACGCTACCGAGATGTTACGTAGCTTTTTTCTTGCGTGTTTTGTGATGATAACATCTGTTATCAACAGTTCCTTGGCACCCATGGCTTTGGATTTGCATCCGTTTTGTTCAGTTGCCAAGATGTTGTGGCTTCTCACGTGGTTGTTGATGTGCCGGGTAAGTACTCCTGTGAGAAGTTTGTAAATGGTGGGCAAGCATGTAACCGGTCTGTAGTTTTTTGGATCTTCTGATTCGGCTCCTTTGGGCAACATATATGTCAGTCCAGCAGTCAAAAAGCCTGGGACCAGCTCAGGTTTCTCCAGAAATTTTTGGAACAGGCGAGCTAAGCTAGAGTGGACAGACCTGAAGTGTTTCCACCAGAAATTGTGGATGTTGTCAACTCCCGGTGCGGCCCAGTTGTTCGTGGACTTCAAAACCCATTCTATGTCTGCCACATCTATTTGAATTTCTCGCATCATTTCTCCCCTCGACTGATCCACAACCTCCTGCAGCCAGTCAGCATCCCCATCGTGACTGACCTCCTCGCTCCATATCCCCTTCCAGAAGCCCTCCACCGCCTCCGGTGTGGGTGGTGGGCCATCAGTGTTCATTTTACCCTCCAGCTTGCGAAAGAATTCCTTTTGGTTAGCGTAATACAGACGGTTGTTTTTGTACCTCTTAGTTCTTTCATTATAGCGCCTCAATCTTGATCCTAAAGCCTTTATTTTTTGTTTTAGATTATCTGCAGTTACCTTGATCTTACTACGGAAGTCATCCGCCGTGAATCTGAGTTTACACTCTCTGGCTATCACCCTCATGGACCTCAAGACTTTTCTGGACGGCTGCTGCGTAGAAAGGTAAGTTTGTATGATACCCAGTTTACTCCTGTGTTGATTTATATTTCTTTCTAGGCGCTTCTTCCATGGTGGATCGCCACTGGGTCGTTCTGGGTTGTTAGATGTTGTTTTACCCTGAAGTTCAGCAACAGTAATAGCACCAGCATAGACCAAGTCCACCACCTGTATTAAAGTGTCGTCCCTCCTCAAAAGTTTAGACAAAATTTTATCTACTGCTCTTACGTCTTCCATGAGCTTTTTATTTTGTTTAAGTCGTGGTATTTTTTGTCTGCTCTTTGGATCCATTCCACTGAACTTTATCAGGTTCCGGTCGAAACCCACACTTATCTGATCCTGAGGGTCAGTGTCTTCTCCCCGCACATTTTCGTCCTCTGCGTCTTCCTGTTCTTCACGATGGTCGCTCACTGGGGAGATATCGGTATTCTCTTCTCTCAAAATTCTATCCGGCCAGCACGTTCTTTCTATCGTCCTAAGTTCTGTCCTCGGTAATTTTTCTTCGTCTAATATCCAACGGACTCTGTTTGCAATGTGTTGGGCGTATGTTCTTCTGTCCGGTCTCATGTCGTTCCATATTTCATTCAGAGTTCGCATGTACGTCTTCCCTCTGCCGCCTGCTATCCTCATAGCTATAAAGTGTGCGCGTATTGCAGTCGAGTTGTCGACATGTGTCCAGCGCATACGCTTGTCCTGGTGCGTTTGTTGTTGCTGGCTAGTGGTGGGACGATCCAAGGATTCGGCCAAACCATCTTCACCTTCACTTGTTTGAGCAGGACGTTGCCTTACGGTGCCAGAACGGAGGTAGGCGCCGCTCACCCCACCTGATCCTCCGTCGAGCTGATCCTCTGGACGGTTCCGAAGGGAGCCAGCTCGCAGCTCCCTGCCGCCCTGAGTATTACTATGACTTGCGAGAGCATATTTAATTCCACACTCGATCTAGGTTGCTATCCTAGATCGGTGGTCGACTAGGGTACGCGGGGTCGTCACTCCCCGAAAGCCGAAGCTCCCCCTGCATATATATATATATATATATATATATATATATATATATATATATATATATATATATATATATATATATATATATATATATATATATATATATTAGACTGATTCAAAAAAATCGACTTTCTTTTTTTTCGAGCAACACACCCCTAATTATCTTCGGGGCATTGAAAAATGACGTCTGTGAAAATATTAGCCGAAAATATTATTATTTAGAGGTCGCTCATCGAGGATTTCTATTTTCCCTACTAATAGCAGGTGAAAAAAATTCATTTCTGGTTAAAAAATTCCAGTTCGCAAACCAATGGACGGATTCTATTGAGCTATATATTTTTATGTAGGGAATTAGGTACTCTACAAAAACTGTCTCATATAATTTTTCCATAAAACGGATTTTCGAAAAGTTATTAGAGCTTGAAATAAAATTTTGTCGAAGTAGCTGTTTTTACTCGGATATTGGGGAGAAATTATTGAAATTTACTTTGAAAATCAGAATATAGTTCTGGAAAGATACAATTAATATAATTCTATGTGGATTCAAATAATTTGTGACATCCTCAAATAGTCAACCTCAACAATTGTAAGAGAGTTAGAAATTTATACTCTTCAGAATCAAATTATTCAGCATCTATTATTTCTCATTCACTTGGGTCAGAAAGAATGATTGGTTTTGTGCCCTCTTTCAGATTAGTGTTTGTTCTTGAACCCAGTACTTGTCTTTAGTTTCAGTCATAATACAATTTTGTGTATTCATTATTTTTATAAATCCAAAATAGCCACTATCACAAAATAGGTAGTGAACTATCAATTTTTCAACAAATGTCTCGATATTTGTGGGATTGGTAGGTTTAATGATATTAGATATAAGTCGCATATAGAAAGCATTTATTCGGTTGTGAAAAATAATATTGGTGTTGGTATATTCAACATCTATAATACATAATATGTTCTAAACAGATAATTTCAATTTTTTTTGTTGCAATCCGGAAAACGATGACGATGTTCGTTTATCAATTGTAAAAGAAACTGTAATTGTTTATTCTTCATTCTTCTTTTAGTAATTATTGCATTCAATTAAACCAATAACTCGCTCCGCTGAATTGTTAACAACAGAAAGATCCTATCATCTATATGTTACTTTCACTACAAAATGTCTTCTCCAATGAAATCATATAGCGAGAATTTTGTGAATGCGGCCATTTTGGGTTTGCAAAAATAATGAATACACAAAATTGTATTATGGATGAAACTGAAGACAAGTAACGAGTTTAAGATCAAACACTAATCTGAAAGAGGGCACAAAACCAATCATTCTTTCTGACCCAAGTGAATGAGAAATAAGAGATGCTAAATAATTTGATTCTGAAGAGTATGAAACACTAACTCCCTAACAATTGTTGAGGTTGACAATTTGGGGATGTCATAAATGAATTAAATCTAAATAAAATCATATCAATTGTAACTTTCGAGAACGATTTCCTGATTGTCAAAGTAAATTCCAATAATTTCTTCCCGATATCCGAGTAAAAAGAGCTACTTCGACAAAAATTTAATTTCGAGCTCTAATAACTTTTCGAAAAGCCGTTTTATGGAAAAATTGTAAGTGGCAGTTTTTGTAGAGCACCTAACTCCCTACATAAAAATATATCGCTCAATGGAATCCGTCCATTGGTTTGCGAACTGGAATTTTTTAACTAGAAATAATTTTTTTTTCCCTGCTATTAGTAGGGAAAATAGAAATCCTCGATGAGCGACCTCTAAATAATAAGTTTTTGGACTAATATTTTCACAGACGTCATTTTTCAGTGCCCTGAAGATAATAAGGGGTGTGTTTCTCGAAAAAAAAGAAAGTAGATTTTTTTGAATCAGTCTAATATATATATATATATATATATATATATATATCGGGTGCGCGGGGCCGTCAGTCCCCGAAGGCATTGCGCCCCCCTGCATATATATATATATATATATATATATATATATATATATATATATATATATATATATATATATATATATATATATATATATATATATATATATATATATATATATATATATATATATATATATATATATATATATATATATATATATATATGTGAATCGGTCTTTTCGCGGACATTTCAGAGCATGAATTGGTCCATTCGGGGACATTTGGCCCATTTGAGGACGGTCCTCAAATTGCCGATGCAAGGATTGGCTCTTTTGGGGACGGTCCTCAAATGGGACGTCTTTTCGAGGACTTTCGAAAAAATGGAAAGATATAATTTGTTTTTCTATAATATGGACCTATGTTTTTCTGAATGATTCTTGACGAGTGTGAACTTAGCATACCTTTTCGAGGTTTCCAGTGGCTCCTGAAATTTGTTCATTATTAATGAGAACCAGCCTAGGTTCTCATTAATAATGAACAAAGAGTTCTCAGATTCGCTTGGATTTCTATTAAACAATGAAAACGAGGGTTAATTATAGGAATGATTTGGAAAAGTAATCACAATAACAAACTTTCTATGCAGAACATTTATATCAAATTGATTGATTGAAGAGAATTTCATTAACTTTCCCTAGAATGCGGGATAAGTTTCCAACCTTTAATTTTCAAAATTCAATATCTCTAGAACACTACAATGAGATTGGGCTAGTAAAAAAATTATATTGATGTGAACGTTCGCTGAATGTAATGGGATCCAGGGGATGAATTTCCATCGCCCAATTTTCAAAAATTGATATCTTCGAATTAATCAACTTCGCATAATGAGACTGGGCATGTAGAATTGTTATATGGTTGTGAACATTCGCTGGAAATTTCTTTAACTTGAGGATCCAAGCGGTGCAGTTCCATCCCCTAATTTTCAAAATTCAATATGTCGGGAACGTTAGAAAAAAACTTCAGATTCGTTTGCCGGAAATGATTTCAACTTTCGTTCATTGAATGCAGTGCCCAGTTTTTTCATTCATAATCAGATTACTCCTTGAATTCTACGCAAAGTTTCAAGGGCTCAAATCAGCGCAAACTAACCTATCAAAATTCAACACAATTTTTTTTCGAAAATCAAATTTTCAATTCCTCGAATCATTCATATCAGTTAGTTTGTAGAAAAGTACGTTAGTACGTTTTTCATTTTGGGCTTACTGCTGTTTTTAATTATAGTCCTATATATTTTAGACACATTGCAGTTTGAAAAAAATAAAGCAGAAATTTAAAGACATTAGTAGTTCTATATGAATTAAGAAGCAACACTCTCATAATCATTTCATAAAATTATGTTACACAAATCTATTCAAACTTGGGTATGCATTTACAGTAAGCCTAAAAATGCGGTAATATTTTGTTCTGGCAACACTGAACAAAGCGCACCAGCAAAGGGATGAGTAATTGATGCAAGAAGGAACCGAGATCTGAATTCCAGTAGCAGGTAGAAAAAGCGAACGCTCGCTTCTTTGAAGTTGACCCGATACTTATTGGAACAATATTATTATGTTTCCTATTCGACGTCATGAACAAGACATTGGTTTTATTCTTATCAGGTTGAAAATGACAAAACAACAAAATCATGTTTCACGAAGTTCAACCATCTTCTCTTAAAAAATAGCGTATTTACAGGTGTAGGTACCTACGTATCAAATTCGGTAGAAATTCCAATGTAGAAAGGGCGCACATTGATAACAGATGGTTTTTTTATGGTACGGACGTGCTCCGTAGTGTAGTAGCACTTAGAATTGCAACATTCATTATTAGGTGGGATTGAAATATTTTTGGATATCATAGGTTAAAATCAGGTTAGTTGTTGGATTGTTGACTTATTTGAGATAAGTTGCAAATTTAAAAGGAAAATAAAAATTAGGATGACATGCTTACTTAATTCAGTATCGTTACTTTGAATTTCAGTATTCAACTGATATCGAAACCGCAGCGTCAAATATCGAATAAGTATTGGTATCGATATGGAATACGCTGTTAAGGTAAGCGTATTTTTCCGTCCCGATGCGACCCGGCCTGATCGGCCTAATGGACGCTTACCTAATCATCAGGCCCGGATCTACGATTTCTTCTGACCGGGCAAAAATTCATGATGACGCCCCTCCACTCAGATTGGATATAAGAATTGAAAGCTTTAAAAATGTACAGTCTGATAAAATTTGACCATAATCATAATCTTGACAGTTTATTTTTAGGCAACCCAATCGCTGTATATTCTTCTACATCCCAAATTTGATATGTAGGTATGTATTTTTTTTTTCATCCATTGAACAGATGGGTACAATCTTTTCCTATTCGTATCCCTGATTATTAGGAATAATTGGCGCTTCATCTATAGAGTATCCCATCATTCCCATCACGATTTAGAGAGAAATATCCATTTGGAATTTTGTGGTCCCAGAACTACACAGGTGTCCCAATTTCGAGTGCCTATTAGACGTGGCTGTAGAACTGAATATAATTGAAATCTTAAAATTGGGATTATGATATTGTTCGAAATTCTCTAATGAGCTGAAATATTTTTGGAGCCCTAGCTAGTGAAAATAAATTTGTTCAAAAATATGTTTCAATTTTTTCCATTCTGATATGATTGAATATTATATTCAATTTTGAATACATTTATGTTAAAACCATTGTATTCATTCAAATAGTTTTCAAAATAACGAGAATAAACTGATAAAAAAGTCAAATATTCCTAGTCAGTATTAGGCTCAACATCCTGAGCGTAAACCGTTCTCATAACATTCAAGTAGAAGAATGTGGAAAGGTCATGAGTTTTTAGAATTTCAGAAATATCATCACAGGGTGTTTCAAATTTTATGTCGAAAACTAAGATTTGAAATATGTCATAACTTCCCGTTTTTCAAATTAGAACCCTATTTTTTATGATTGCGTTGGATTCTGCAAAGAAGAATAATGATAATGATTTCTGATTTTTTTTCCATTTTTTTTATATTTTGTTCTTAATTCTTTTTTTAGAGTACGATCTTTATTTTTCTTTGCAGAATTCAACGTAATCATAAAAAATAGGATTCTAATTTGAAAAACAGAAATTATAACCAATATTCGTTAACAGTTTTCGACACAAAATTTGAATCGCCGTGATGATATTCCTGGAATTCAAAAGATGCATGACCTTTCCACATTCTTCTACTCCGATGTTATGAGAATGGTTAACGCTCAGGATGTTGAAAATAGTAAGAATGAACATAATAGCGACTACGAATATTTGACTTATTCTCCAGTTTTTTCTCGATGTTTTGAAAAGTCTTTGGAATGGATACAATAGTTCTAATAGAACTGTCCCTATTTAGGAATCAGGAAGGAAAAAATAAAAAAAAATTTTTTTTGAACGAATTTATTTTCGCTCAGGCTTCAAAAAAATTCTAGCTCATAAGAGAACTTTGAACAATATTTTCAAAGTTCGAATATGTCCAGTTCTCCAGAAATGTCTAATAGGCACTCGAACTTGGGACGCCCTGTATAGTTCTGGGATCAAAAAATTCCAAATGGATATTGCTCTCTGAATCGTGATGGGAAAACCTATAGATGAATCGCTACCAATAACTCATATAACTTAGGAATACGAATAGGAAAAAAATTGTATCCATCTATTCACCGGTGTGAACGTGGCGTACACGTTTCTTGGAGTTAGCGGCCGATTGGCCAGTTGCGTCGGATGTGAAATTAATAATATCGTAACTCCCGTTTCGCGAACAGCATCTATTAGAAATTTATAGAGATTCTTCGGGAAGTCATTTCGGATGGTTTACCCTGATATCAATTGTTTTTTTCACCTGAAAGGGTCAAAACAAGGTGAAATCGAATATGAACAGCTCGCAGTGTTCCATATTTAACATCGAAATTCATCGAACACGACGGCCTCTATACATGAAATTTTCAGGGAACGTTTATTAGGTATCAATGAAGTACAGTTGTTAATTTTATGACCTATTCGCTATCAAAATGCATCGATGACGTTATCTTCTTCACATGAAACTCGCAAGGAACGTTGATTATGTGCTAATGAATTACTATTATTAATTTCGTGATCTTCGGAGGGGGCTGAGGGGTGGAAATCTCACCGCCTGCAACGCCGTATTCCTTTTCGCTATCAAAATTTATCGATGATGATTGCATCTACACAGATGGTTGTTCGTAAAAATGCTTTGTTAGAATTCCCAGCTTCCGACAAAGGTTCAATAAGGGCCTGAGCGGTCATAAACTCATCTGGTTTGTGCTTCATTCCAAATGCTACCGATTGCGAAAATGAGCAAATTGAGGTATTTCAGATAAAGCTGGTTCATGACCGTAACAAATTTTTACAATAATTTCACGACGTTTTTCTATGCTTAGGTTGATACCATATTGTAACTGTTTTTTATTACTCATCAAGTACCACCAACCCCTTGATAGGTAGTCCTTAAAACATTCGTTGACAATAGTTTGTAAGAATCGTTGCTTCGTACATAACTATGAGGTGAGATTCCACCCCTCAGCCTCTTCCGAAGATCATGAAATTAATAACTGTACTTCATAAGCACATAATAAACGTTCCCTGCGAGTTTCATGTGTAGAGGCCATCGTAATCGATGAATTTTGATAGCGAATAAAAATACGGCGTTGGGGACGGTGAGATTTCCACCCATCAGCCCCTTCCGAAGATTAAGAAATTAATAACTGTACTTCATTAGCACATAATCAACGTTTCCTGCGAGTTTAATGTGTAGAGGCCATCGTCATCGATGAATTTTGATAGCAAAAAGGAATACGGCGTTAGAGGTGGTGGGATTTCCACCCCTCAGCCCCTTCCGAAGATTATGCAATTAATAACTGTACTTCATTGATACCTAATAAACGTTCCCTGAAAATTTCAAGTGTAGAGGTCATCGTCTTCGATGAATTTCGATGGGAAATATGGAATACTGCGAGCTGTTCATATTCGATTTTACCTTGTTTTGTCCCTTTCAGGTGAAAAAACAATTGATATCGGGGTAAACCATCCGAAATGACTTCCCGAAGAATCTTGGGATGTAGAATAATATACAGCGATTGGGGTGCCTAAAAAATAAAGTGTGAAGATTATGATTATGGTCAACTTGAGGAAAATAACTGTTTTTTTTCTCAGATTGTACATTGTTAAAGCTTTGAATTCTCATATCCAACCTGAGGGGGGAGGGGGGATCATCATGAATTTTTGTCCAGGTCAGAAAAAATCGTAGATCCAGGCCTGCCAGAAACGTCTAATAGGATCTCGAACTTGGGACACCCTGTAGGTATAATCAACTTCCTCGAGAATAATCTCTGAATAATTGAACCAAAAAATGAAATTTCCCTGAAAAAAATATAACTTCCGATATAAGCGGACTTTCTAGAATGATCATTCTAGCTGAACAGAACTCATAATAAACAATTTTTCAATAGCCTAGATATGTCTAGTAGACCCTTTTCGGTGGAACAACCTGTATACCCGATGAAACCAAAAATTTTATGGCTGTTATTATTATGCAAGGTGAAGAAGGTGAGCCGTGTCGACAAATAGGTTTTGCCCCATCTGGGTGACAACGAAAAAACAGATGTAAAATAATTTCTGGTAGCTTATTTAAGAGCTGCACCAGCCTACACTTCCCTATTCTGTTTTTTGAACCTTTGAGTGCGCTTACACTGTGTTACAATTACTATTGAGTTTTTTCGGTTATTCAAATCATGTTTTGTTTAGTGAGATTTGAAGATGGTGTTCTATTCGTGGTGAAAAAAAAAAATTTAAGAATATCCAAAAATAAAATTTTTGCGAGATACGATGACGGGCATTTCTATCTATGCCATTTGCTGTATAGTCACGGTAAGTCTGCTCAGTCTTATTGGGAATTTTATATATTTCTTTATGATGATGTTATTTTATGTTTTGTAGATTATGAATCTTGAATTCGGAAGCATACAAAATGTAACCCTAATTTTTCGTCCACTCATTTGTTTTATTTTTTTGTCAACAGACAAAATAGCCGTTATCCAAGATATGCTTCAGCAATTATCATCTGATTGTCAAGTTTCCACGAGAAGAGCTGAAAATCCCAACACCCTCGGTATGTAAAAAAAATGTTTTGCATCAGAATCGTTTTCTTTTTTATGCTTTGCCACTTTTTAGTCATTATTGTTTTTATTGTAACCAACATTTATTCATTTCTCCTTTCACTTACTCATTCATAGATACGAGTACAGTTCAAAAAAATACCTCTGTTAATCATATTTTAATATGATTTTATATTCAGGGAAAAATCTTTTGAAGTGTTATAATCTTTTTATTTGAATCCATTCAGATTCTTTCATTGCGAATTAATTATTCAAATCAATGTCACCGAGGAAGTGCTTATAATAAAATATTGGTCCGTGACTTTGAAACCATTATCGCAGAATAAACTGCATTTTTTTTTAATCCTTATAACTTTCTACTGAGTGCGCAACAATAATTGTATTTCATGTTTCTATAGAATTCAAATAACTTGTTCTGTTTTCAAAAGAATATTTGAGTCTGGGAAGAACTGAGGAAAAGTTATTTCGAAACTGTTATTAACTCACTCTTATTATTTTATCTTGAAGCCATATTCGCAACCCAAAGAAAGAGATATCTCTCGCGTAGAGTTAGTGAAAACTTAATGGAAAAAATTATGAAGGTTTATTCAATATTTAGTACTCAATTTCTTCTAATTTGTTCCGAAAATACTTTTTAAACTCCATCATAGTTTTTGGGTAATTAAGATTTCATGATTTGTTGCTGAGTGTGAAGTGAAAATTTTAATGCAAATTACTTTTTTGCTTTTCGTAAAGCTCGCCGAAGATTTTGAATTTTCAAACATTTTGCATATCTAACGTGGAAGTTATCGGGTTATTTGGTCAAATTTATAAGAATGATGTTAAAACCTCTTTATTGTCATATGACCTAGCTTACGGCGGATACTTCTGCCTTCTTCAGGGTTCTAAAAAACGGTAACAATAAGTAAAAAATTATTTTCACACAACCGAAATGAACTCACTACAATTTGTGAGTTAGCTCAATGTCAATACAATAATGGTGGCTGTCACAATATTGAGGATACATGAATGTAAGTCTCTTTCCAAAAGGTCGTTAATATAAGATTTTTTTTTCAAATTCAATTAAAATGTCTGCTGAAAAGTGACATACGTCAAACATTAACGAATCGCTACAATTTAAAATGACAATTGACTTGTAATGACAGATGGCCTGTCATTACGAATCTTTTTCTTCTCATTGTGATCTTTTATCAATTCAACCAGGAAACAATATAAATTGTTAATGCCGTTTTTTAGGACCCTGAAGAAGGTAGAATTATCCGCCGAAAGCTAGGTCATATGACAATAAAGAGGTTTTAACATTAGTGTTATAAATTTGAGCAAATAACCCGATAAATTTTGCATATCAACAACTGCAACGATCAATTTTACAGAACATCCAATAGGTAATGCTGATCGGGAGCAGGGTTCCGAAATTTCGTACGAGAATTTGTTCCCTGAAAATGTGGAACAGCCATTATCGAATGAATCTACGCATGATGGTCAGTCTTCATCGATTGATAACAGTGATCCATTCAATACGGACGAAGATGAAGAATATCAACCCCCGATAGATAAAGAGGAAGATGAGGAGGATAAGACTTCAGACTTATCGAGTGACTTAAGTCATGAAATAACCGAAACCCTTCCTACTCAAAGAGATGATTCCTCAATGTTGGATATTTCAGTTAATGAAACTGTGGTCGGTGGAGCAATAAGGGATGCGAAAACAAAATTGGTGAAAGCCAGTGATTCCGGGACAAAAAAATACAGCTGTAAATATTGCAATAAGTTAGTAGCTAAATTAGTTCGTCATATCGAAACGGTGCATAAGGATGTAGAAGAGGTGAAAAAACTTTCTTTGATTAACAAAACCAAAAGAGAAAAGAATCTACCCTTGAGTGCAGCAGCACGCGAACGACTCGAGATGATAAAGAAAATAAGGGCGAAAGGAAACTTCGAGCACAATATGAAATGCTCAACCTACGACGAATTCATTCCTTGCAGACGACCCCGGCAAAATAAAGCACCTAAAACTGTGTCTGATTTTGCTGTATGTCCGCAGTGCAAAGATACTTATTCAAAATCAACATTACACAAGCACTACAGAAGATGTACAGGACGATGCTCGAAGTATAATAAGAAAGTTCAAATGTTGAGTCGCCTAACAATGGGTGATATCCACGAAATGGCAGAGCCTCAGTTGAAAAAACTTATATGTCGAATGAGAGACGATGAAATTACGACTATAGTCCGATATGACGAATTAATAATTCTGTTTGGGAATTTGGAAAGCTACAAATACCGACATTCCCAACATCACGGAAAGATGATAAGAGCTAAATTGCGTCGTCTTGGACGTTTGCTCCTGGAGTTGAGGAAGATGAATGAAAATATCAGAGATTTCTCCAATTTGTACGACCCCGCTAATTTCACCTGTTTCTTGAAGGCCGTCAACACACTTGGGAATTTCAATGAAGAAAGTGATCTCTTCGATACTCCAGCGACAGCATCTGCATTGGGCATGCTCACCAAGGAACTGGGAGATATATGGATAGCACACTGCATCGAAAAAAAAAATCCAGATGCCAAACGAAATGCTGAAGAATTCCTGCATTTATATAATTTGAAATTTGGCAAGATTATAAATAAAACAGTTGCAGAGTCACAGACGGAAATGAACATTAAGAAAAAAGTAATTCTTCCTTCGTTCAGTGACATTAAAATCTTACACAAATATCTGACGTGTAAGAGGAATAATGCATTGAACGAATTGAAAAAAAAATTTGATAAGAAGGTTTGGAGGGACCTCTTGGAAGCCACTCTTACATCTATACAACTTTTGAATAGAAGAAGGCCCGGAGAACTAGAGAGAATTAAATTAGTTCATTATAGTTCTTTAGAGAAGATCGACGAGAAAAGTAATTTGGATTTATACAAGAAGCTCAATCCACAATCAAAACAAATTGCGAATAAATATTCAAGAATATTATTGCGAGGGAAACTCAACAGAACTGTTCCAGTTTTGCTTGACAATGAAATGGTGGAATCTTTAAAAATGATTTTGAAGTATAGGAAAGAAGCGGGTGTGTCTGAATCAAATACATATTTATTTGGACTTCCGGGTGGAGCAGAAAAATGGCCTAGTGCATGCGACCTAATGAGAAAATTTTCGATTGCGTGCAAAGCAAATTTACCCTCCACATTAAGGGGTACTTTGTTGAGGAAGCATGTTGCTACGTGTTGCATATCGCTTAATCTTACGGATGGAGAAATTGAGGATTTATCAAATTTCATGGGCCATGACAAAAATATTCATTTGAATATTTATCGACAGCCCGTAGCAACGAAAGATATTCTGCAAATATCCCAACTTCTGGAAAAGGCTCAAGGGGATGACGATCCGAATGCTCCAGATATAGATTTGGAAGAAGTTGATGAGACCGGTGAGTGATTATAATATAAATACATAATAACATAATAACAAATCAATATTATTTTCAGAAAATTATGTTCCAGTGGTTCGGCCCCAAACGACTTCATTCCAAGAATGTGAGTAAAGTCGAAATATTCAATTGAAATGTCGCGCAGACAATTTTAGAAAATTTATTGCCATCATAGCACAAAAAATTCCTTTTGAGTTTTTTTAAACCTATACTTATCATGTTTCTATAATTTAATAATTGGACTATCGGAATGAATTCAAATCTATGAAGACCGGATTACTGTACAAGTTCTTTTGTTATCTTAACATAAATACAGGGTGTCAACGGAATATGGAAACATGCTCGCGTTTGCAAATCCTTAGAGTTATCGAGTTCGATTTTTTTAATGTGAAATACGTTCCGATGAGCATAATTCGACTGAGAAAAAATGGCAGAAGTACTTCGGGAAGACCGGAAATGAAAGAGATTTTTGATTTGTAAATGGCACACTGGGTATAGGTATTTTTTCATATTTTCATTTTACACGTCATTATGAACACAACGATATGTCTTTCGTCAATTTTTGATATATCATGTGAATTATTTTGAACATTTCATTTTTATACCTAGATGGCTGAACATGGATCCAATCGTTCAATTTTCAGTTCCGCTAATTGTATCAAATTTAGCGGAAAGAAAAAACTTTTTTATTGTACTTTGTTTCCAGCATACATGCATCTGAAAAAACATATTTTTCATTGAAAGTTCATTTCAGAAACTGAAAATTGAACGATTGAATCCATTCTCAGCCATCTAGGTATAAAAATGAAATATTCAAAATAATTGACCTGATATGTCAAAAATTGACAGTTGATTCGTAATGACGTGCCATTGAACTTTAGTTCAATGTAACGTGCACAATGAAAATATGAAAAAATTATCATTTCCGGTCTTCCCGGAAGTACTTCTGACATTTTTTCTCAGTCGAATTATTCTCATCGGAATGTATTTTACATTAAAAAAATCGATAACTCTAAGGATATTCAAACCCGAGCATGTTTCCATATTCCGTTGACACCTTTTATAGGTATTCAATTTCATGGAACATGTAGGTACGGCTAAATGAGAATCCATTGAGTAATGGCATTGAGTTTAAATATATTTAAACTCAATGGTAATGGTGAATTGAACTTCTGTGAATACTTCAACTCAAATCATTTCAGATATGAATTGAAATAGGCGGAAATAATTACAGATGCAGAATTCCATTTTTTTTCTCTTATGAAATTATTTTATGACTTGAGCAATATTTTTCAGTATTTTTATCATTCTCTTCTGTAATAATTCAACATTGAAACGTTCCTACATTGGTGGCTCGATTAGTCGAAAGAAATAAGATTTTCAATTAATCTTTACACGGTTTCCTCGCTGTTCAATCTGTCATGCATTATGAGTGTATATTCGCAGATACCATGTTGAATAAAATTACGACAAATGGAAATATTTCAGATTAATTAATTTTTATTAGAAAAAATATTGAATTTTTCAAGAAATCTATTTTTCTGAATATGTATATTCCCTGATTTGCAGTCATAACTCCGAAGAACCAAAAAGCCAAATGGGATCCAGATTCGAGAGCAGCAGTTATGAACGCATTTGGAAAAACGTTGGGAGAAGGAAAATTGCCGTCATCCCACCAAATACAGCAACTCATCAACAGCACACCATGCTTGCGAAAAAGAACAGTGCCGCAAATAAGAACATGGCTTCATTCTAAAAAAAAAATTCTTTTATCAGACAAAAGTGAAACCTCGACAAGCCATAGCCAACAGAGGAGGAATTCAATTCCAAATACAATTTACCTCTTATTTGCGGATAATATTGCTAAAAAAGTTGTTCCAACTCTTGAGGATTGCTATACCATGTACGCAAGATCACCGTCTCTGAATAAATATAATCCCAGTGAGATACTGAATTTAGTGAAGGAAGCTATTAGCCGAAATTAAGAACCTTCGATGTGTATTATTTAATAAAATTCTGCATTTGTTTTGAATATGATATTTTACACTACCCCACCTGATCAATAAATAAAATGGGCTCTCATTTGAAAAAAAAAATTTTTGATTTCTGTCATAGCTAACTCTGACAATTAAATGTAAAGACCCGCCCGTATGTTCAATTAAATTTTTGAGTCGAAGGATGAGAAGCGATAAGCATTGATATGCGCCTTGTGATACAAGCTATAAAACATTGGAATATTTCTTATTGGGTGTGAAAATCACCTGTTTGTATTCCTTTGTTGATAAACAAACTACTATGGAAAAAAGCTCAAGTTGAGAAATTTTGTATTTTATTTAGATTTCAGACATATTTTTAGGGGAAAATATGCTACTGATACGTAAAAACAATTTAGAATTCAATAAGTAATGTGATTCTGAATAAAAATGTGGTGTCACGTTTAGAAAACGAAAGTATCATTTCCGGTGGAAACAGAGGTCGAACGATGTTTTTTCCAAGAATTAACATCTCCTAGCAAACTGTTAAAATTTTAATTGTGTATCACGAGTATTTCCTTCAAATGTTTTAACCTGCGGTCTTCTTGAAAAACCCTGTATCATGTATCAATGAGATTTATACTGATATCGGAGAGTAATGTTGAAATTTCGAAAACATACCTTGAAGTAGGATTATTTCAAGATTTCGAATCTTTGTTTTTTTATGAATATGGTACTTGCTGTTGGGATGACGATAATTGTACATAATTGATAACGAGACGTTCATTAGTGAAAAAAAAACATTATTTAGTTTTATGCACTGTAATACAGTTCACCCAAGAAATCACATAATAGGTATGTCGAATTAATTCAAAAAAATAGTCATGAAGAATCAAATCTGCATGATAAGTTCTTTTTCATTTATGCGAACCTATATTGATTATTCATTCTCCATCTAGGAATCATAAATTAATCCTCTGGTTTATCACGTCATCGGTCATCATTGTCCTCATTATTTAGATCGAAAGAGCAGTTGCCAACCAAATTTTCAATGTACTCTTGCTTTCCGTTCTCTGTAAACGTAAAATGTACCACGTACCATCGACCGTGAAAAACCCTGTATTATTATTATGGAAGGATACTATTTCTAATTTCAGAAGGATAGAAAACATATTTATACAATAATCTATTCTTGCAAGTATTCAGAATCTCGTCAACGTGTTACTTGATAATATGAAAAGGAAGTTTTGTTGAGGCAATTATTCATTTCAATTCGTCACTGAAATATCGATTTCAAACTGATGAGATTTAACCAAATAATTACATAGTGTTATTGATAGCCCAAACGAGCTGTCATTCATTCTTTAAAATAGACCGGGAATTTAACAGGTAGAGAAAAGAAAGGGCGACAAAAGAATTGTAGATAAGAACGTTTGACCAATAAGATGTTGGTAATGCGCAAAACAAACCGATTTGGTTTATTTGTTTGTATTCTCTTATATTTGAACCATACTAATAAGAATAAATAGACCAAGCAAGTCATTCATTTACGGGTTTGTTTTGGGAACAAACATATAGAAAAAGAGGCATACATGACATCCGTTAGAGAGAAACACAAATAAAAATGGCTGTTTCCTGGGCCATGCCATAGGCATGCCTAAGGGTGCTCAATTCACTTAGAAATTAGGTTCACTGTTTCGAATTCGAATAGCAGAATTAAGTTCGACTTTAAATTCAACGATTTTACTAAAATGAAGTTAGAAAATTGAGCGAATTGTTCAAAATGGTATAATTCCTGATCTAGTTGAATAAAATAACCAATTACACATTATAACTCGGATATATTATAATTCGTAATTTCGATTGATTCGACTACATGGCTTGATGAATCATTTATCATAGAATAAATGTTCTGACTATTCATCGAACAGATAGTAACTGCATCTTAGCAATGCAATTCACAGTGGGTACATTTCTGACCGAATTCAATTTCAGTATTATTTCTATACACAGTATTTTATAATTCAAACTTTCGATATTTGATTCCATATACCTAATCACATAAATTATACAAGTGGACAATTTTGAGTAACACAATTTTCAAAAACTCAGCCCAAGAATTTGTATTCAACTTATGTATAAATAAACACTTATGAACAAAGAAATGGACTGGTAAAGACCATCATATGAATGACCATTGGAAACGAGCCATCATCAAGGTTGAGTAGTGACAGACCGGTTTCGCTCTCACCAGTCCATTTCTTTGTACATATGTACTTGCCTAAATAGGCATGATATTTTCTTATTAATAAACACTTATATATAAAAATCTTTATTAAGAACAAAAATGATGTTATATGATAAAAAAAAACAACAATGTCTCATTGTCAGTTAATAATTACCAAAATTTGAAAGATAATGAAAAGAAATAGCATACACAAATATTCTTTAACTCCCTGGCCAAAACACTCACAATCAATTTATATTTCAAACATTTTTGTTGAATGGAATGCGTGCAAAATAATTAGCTCTTGGGGATTAGAATGTCAAAGTAAATGATCTCAATGCAGGACTGTATATCTGTGTTGATAGGTCTTTCAACTTCCTCTCAAACATTTATTCCTTTACCAGAAAGAGGAGCCTACAAAGAGAACATAATTGATTCTTATACAGAATAATGTTTATTCATGAGGAAAATTAAAATATTTTTATGTTGGATTTTGTGAATACTACACCTTAGAAGCACTTATAGATGACTGTGATGAAAGGATTTACTCTGAAATATAGCAGATTATTCAAGTTCCATAGCTTCGACTACAGAATGAACATTACTCCGAAGCGAAAAATAGTTCTCCTCATGAATATGAAGTTTGGCCTTGTTTTATCCGAACTGAATTCTTCTTCAGCCATGTCCCAAACATAGGTTTTTCTAAAATAACAAAAACATATTTCAATAATGAATCTTTAAATGCCACACCTAGCTTACCTACTTCGTTTGATTGCAGAAACTTTAGGTTCAATGTTTTCTCTGTAAATATTTTCTCTGATTGAACAATTTCTTCTGATGCTTCTTTTCAAAAGGTTGGGGAGGGTCTGGAGGTTTTACTCATGTATATTGTATGTAGGTATCATAACAACAAAATAATTGGTAACTAATTTTGCCCTAGGTTTCCTCTTCGGAAAAGTGTCCTCTGATAAAGTACTCATACTTTTAATCAGAGAAGTGCTAAAATATGAATACAGTCTCAAGAAGTATTTTGAACAACAATGAAAATTCCCACCTTGAAGTCTTAGTCTCTTTGCTCTCAAATGTATGGAGTTGGAAGGGCAATGGGCTAACGTTTACTAATCTTATCATAAATTATATCCAGTTGAAGTGATTCGGGCATATATAAATGAATCTAGGATTTTTCCGATCAATTTCCAAACCTCAAAGAGAAAACCCATCATTTCGAATCTCGATTGGGAAGGCTATAACAAAAAAAATATTTATCCATTGAAACCATTTAATTGAAACCAGTGGTATGAGTCGACACTGAAAACCAAAACAAACATAAAGTTAACCTATACTTACGAATGTGTTCCATTTACAGAATCCTTCGGATTTAATTCATGAAATTATCCGTATCTTACCATTATGAAAACTTTCTTCGAATAAATTTCAGAAGTTTTAGACTGTGAAACACTGCCTGTAACGCTAATTTCGA
Source organism: Coccinella septempunctata (assembly GCF_907165205.1). Classification (NCBI taxonomy): domain Eukaryota; kingdom Metazoa; phylum Arthropoda; class Insecta; order Coleoptera; family Coccinellidae; genus Coccinella; species Coccinella septempunctata. Next base: position 10,326,636 of record NC_058193.1, on the reverse strand, counting down.
AAATAATTACAAATTCATACAGATTCCAAAGGTAAACATTCCGATAGTACGGAGTTGCCAAATTGGGCTGAATCTCTGATGTTTATCTTTTCTAGTGCAATTTCAGGAAAAATATATTTACTCATTTTTGAATGAAAAGTATTCCTTTTACCAAATCAGAAATGAAAAGGTTTGCTTTATGAGTTTCGATCTCTGTCTCAGCAATTTTCTAGCCCAATTTCTTTAGTTTTTACATTTTTTAGTTAAAAAACATGCTCGTTACGGCTGACCCTCGCATAGAGTTGGCAACAGCGCAAGTGATCAAATTCAAGGTGTGTTCCCAGTAAAATGTAAACATACTAACTTTCTTAGTCTAAGCTTTGAATAATAGGCGCCAAATTTCGAATTCACTGCTATTGCCGCGTTAGAGAAATACCTTGCTAAACAGTATACAAAATCACTTTCCACGGGAAAGCAAACAATTTCGACTAGATTTTTCCGCTTCATAACTCTTACTAGAATTTTTTTTTTCATAAACCTTCTCATTCTCGAAAATTTCAGAAAAACCGTATATTTTCACGAATTTTTGAAAATTTTGACACCTGCATTTTTGTCCATATGTTTCTCTTTTCATAACAATTAACATATCAAAAATGCAGCTCTTTCCGAGAAAAAGTGATTTCAGCCCTTCCTTTACTGGACCATTCTACCTGCTTTGGGAATTCGCATCTCGGTTCCGTCTTCCGTCTTTAAACTCATCCCCTAGCTAGAGGGGCTGGTCTGAGCAGCGTTGCCAGATAAATTTCATTACAGAATATTATGGCGATTTTCCTTGGGGGCATTGTGACTGCTCACCTTAATTCAAATGAATTTTTGTTACATTATTACATGAAATGATTATGGGACATAGTGTTGCATTCCTCGAAACGATGATACATATTATAAAATTATTAATGAATACATGCCAATTATTTGTTATCAAATAACTGCTACTCAGTATATCAATGGATGATTTGAATAATACAGTTCTCTTCGCTCAATAAATACATGCCCTACATAGGGTGATAAACTGCGATGGCCTATTAAGAAGTTCAATTTAATTATCATTATATCCTGAAAGCGAATCATTTTATGAAATATTGGTTATGATGATGTACAGGACTGAATTTTTACATGAATTCATTTCTTGACTTTTATTCCTTTAAATTCACAGCATATTGAGCATAAAATCGTTCAAAGAAGTGATTCACCATTGTAAAATCCAGCTTCAATATATGAAATTAAATAATGATTTAAATTTTTTTTTTCGGTTGCTAAATATCATTTTTGTTCGTCAAGTGGTCAATACTATTAGTGAATCAACTCATTTTATTGCAAAAATATAAAAAGTAAGACTACTACAACAAGGTACGAACCATGATATTCCAGGCGAAACCCAGAACTAGCTGTTCGGCTACGTGCGCCCCTTTCAAATTTTGGGTATATCAATTCTAATTGAAAAGCTAAAGTTTAACTTTTGAAGATCATTTTCTCTGAATCTATTGAGCGTTGCGCTTTACCATTTCTAAGGAAGATCACCCCAAAAAAGTCTCATTCCAAAATGAATTCCCAAGATAATGCCCTCCTTGTGAGCTTCCCACCCCAATAGCTCAGGACACCCCTTATTTTGCTGGTTTCCCTGAATTTGAAACATACTAAGACTAAAATAATTACAAGATCAGCAAAAATATCTAAAAGTTCTCTCGTAAAAAGTCGGGACTGGTTCCAGTGTATCCGCGCCTGAATCCTGGTGTGCTAATGTAAAATTTCTTCGAAAAGTATGAAAAGTGGTGTGTATTGCAATTCAGTACAAAGCTGAAGAAGAATACACCACCTTTATCCAAAAAAACACAAAAAAAAAATTTTTTTCGAGCGTCCTCAAATGGTCACATACATGCATTTTTCCCTATAGATAGCAAAAAAATTCACATATGGGCAAACGGATCGAATTATATGACCCAGAATTACAATGCGAACCTAACTATGTCATTTTATTTGATATATGAGAAATATATGAAATGTCCTCAAAAAGACCGATTCGCATATATATATATATATATATATATATATATATATATATATATATATATATATATATATATATATATATATATATATATATATATATATATGAACCCGTAGTTCGTTGTTACCTCCGTTAAGTTCATTGGGCGACCTGACCTCCGGGTGAAGGAGTTTTTTAATTGGAATAATTTTTGCCTATATATGTAGAGGGGAAGGTAAATAACAGGGGTACCTAAAGAGGGGAAAAGATTTTCATTGAAAAATTTTTCTTTAAACGAATCAGACCTTACTACCTCCGCATATATTTCTTATTAGTAGTGCGCTCTCACCTCTCGCAACGTTGTCAGATTTCAGGAGGACAGAAAGTAGGGCAGCTTGAATTCTACTCATATACAGCTGCTCTTCCGATTCATTCACACATACTGAAATCTGTAAATAGTTCGAGAACGATACTGATATTAATAAACTTCATACGCTAATAATTGATTGATAAGGATTCGGAGTAAATGAATTTGGACAGAAATTATTATCTTTTCTTCATGAATATCAACAGTTTTGAATAAGTATGCTATGTCTACGATACTTCGTCCGATAGGGGAGTTTAATACCGTATAGGTCCTAAAATGAATGATACATGACAATGAAATTTTTCGTTACATATGAGATTAATTCCAAAGACAATTTTACCGAATTTGTTCTGGTATGAAATAGTTATCTAAATTTTGGGCATTATATTCACGACATGAGGAACTCCATTGAAATGTTTTTCCCGAATGAATCAACAAAGATATACGTTTTACTTTCAGCTTCTATACGTCATTCACTTTCATTTTAGCACAGGATTGGCCATGGAAATTGAATACCTTTCACTCTGTATGGTACGAAAATGTTGGGTTAAGACGCTTGTCAAAACATTTTTGAGTTTTAAATAAATGCTACGTAGTCCGTTCTACGTGAGACTCTCAGTAATTACGTATTTCATCACAATGTCAAATCACTTCGGAAAATATTGCGTCGAAAATATGTAACGAACATAATTGACATTTATACAAACTGATTGAAGACATACCAAATCTATTTATTTACATGGAAAATAGAAGTAATCAGTAGCTTGAGGAGAGTTACTGTTGTTTATTTTCTTTGGCTGAAGGCTGAAGATTTTACATCAGTTGTAGAATTCAAAAAAATCAACCCGAGGATGAAATGCATTTGATGCAGTGTTAGCATTGAATTGAATACTCATAGGTGGTAGGGAATGGGTATCTCTTGAAGAAATGAACGGATAATTACGAGAATGTTGAATTCCTCAACAAAAATCATCTTGCGTGAATGGTAGTCAAAATAATTGAAAGAAGTTTGAAGCAACAGGAGCTTCACCTTCAAACAAAACAACTGCCTAGTATTCATGTCTGTTTATTTTCAGTACATTGATATAATAATAATAATTATACAGGGTGTGGCGTAATGAATGGATAATATGGAGCCTGCGGGTAGAGTACTCTATGGGGGTTCAAATAAATATATTTTACGTTTGGCAAAAGTGCCTTGGTTTTCGAGATATTGGGGATTTTCGATGAATCACCCCAAATAATAATAATAACTGGATATTGACATTTTTCATCATAGCGGTTCAAATGAAACTCCTTGATTTAATGGCATTTCTTAATTGCTCGAGGAGTCTTTTGAAATTTTTCAGTACACAGGGTGTTTCACAAGTAAACGGACAAACGAAAACCGTGAATAGAGGGCATTGAGCTCAGTTCAAAAACACCTCATATGTGTGTCTTAGGCATTCCGTTTCCGATATAGAGAGGAGTTTATTCAAATTTCCCTAATTTTTGTTCGGCCATAACACCAAATATTTTAGTTGGATTCGGCTAAAAATTCATTATCCGCTTAAACTTCTAAGTTTCAATAAAACAGAACATTAAAAGTTGACGAACACAGGACCGGACTCATTGAGGATATATTCAAATTTAAACTCATGCAAAACACTCTGTTTGTAGTTTTTCTCGTCATAATTTTGAATTTTTCAGGTATCTTCATTGATTTTCTCAAAATCAATGAAACTTTGGTATGCCTTTTCAGATTATTTCTAATGAATAATTGTTTGATCGTGAAATGTCTGGAAAAAACAGCGCTGCATATTGACTTTTACTTCACATTAATTAATGGGATGAATATGATCGCCAATCAACTGAGGAAATCTAAAAATGGAATTGGAAATGTTCAACTGAATTTTTTTGTTCTCAATATATGTCTTGCATTTGTTTTTGATATTTATAGCATATCTGGTTATTCAGATAAGTGATTAACAGTGATAATAAGCTTTATTATTGATAATAAACAAAAATAGAAAAAACTACCCTATCATGATCATGAAAATAATAATTATAATTCGATATCTTCCGAATGAATCGCTTTTTATGGACAACGTGGAACTGAAGTAATTTTCCGAACTGATTTTCACCTCATTTGGTCTTTTAGTGAAGGTAATGATTGGCACTTCGAATAAGTGTGATAAATGCACTTTCGAATTCTTTACTGATTCCGTTATAGTCATTATTGGATCTATGGAAATCTATGGATTGTTCTGGTCTTATTACAATTTGTTATTGAAACATTGATGATATTCATGCACCAGCAAAAGTATTTATCAGTATTTCAGGTCATTTTATTAGAAGGGTAGGACCACAATATTGGACTGCTAGATCTCTAGATCTGACACCCCGCGATTTCTTTCTTTGTTTTTATTCACACAACTAGTTGTCCATAGAAAAAAAGATTCATTCTGAAGATCAAGTTTTAATTTTTAGTTTCAAGATAGCGTAGTTTTTCGATCCATATTTGGGTATCATCAATTTTGAAACATTTTATCCTTGTGAAAGAGTATTTTGAAGACCGAATATGGTATAATTGTTGAACACATTCAACAGAATATTCTTCGAAAAAAAATCAATTAAGGATTTCCAAATACATTTTCATGAAGTGCTCTATTCCTTAGAGGCGTCTGAACAAAACAATTATTTCTAGAACATGATCAACAGGTGGGGCAACCCAAAAATCAATTCAATTTGAGACAATAATAATGCAGATAACAAAAAAGTTGAAATTATGATTAAAAAACTACATATACGGTGTTTTTATGAGTTTGAAGTTAAGTAAAGCCTCACTGAGCCCAGTCCAGATTTTTGTCGAATTTTAATGCTCTGTTTCAATGAAATTAACAACTCAAAGCTAATTATAAATTTTCAGTCGACTTGATCAGAATTTCAGGAGTTATAGCCAAACGGAAATTCAAGAAATTTCAAAAAACCCCGAAGAAACCTATATATAGGGTGCCCCAAAACTATTGAATCAAACGTCACACCACGATAGAGTAGATCAAATACTATCGAATGACACCAACATTAGTTGAGCGAAAATGTACCGTTTCTAAAAAAACCTAACCTAAAGTTGCCGATTTTCGAACTATTTTTTCAGTCACAAGGCCAATTTGTTATTAAGGATAGCGTTTTTCTCCCATATTATCACCCCTGTTTATTCTGAGTATTAAAAATCATGTAGAAAAAACAATTGTTTTAATTTACATTTACTTAGGTTATGGTTATCGATTAACTACTTGAAATAATTTCAATTAGGGGAGATGAAACAATAATATTACTTCAATATAATTTAAAATCGATATCCTTTTTCACAAACTGGCCCTGTTATTAAGAAAAATAGTTCGAAAATCGGCAACTTTATGTATTTTAATAAAATTCTGATTATTTTGGAAACGGTACATTTTCGTCGAACTAATGTTGGTGTCATTCGATAATATTTGGTTTACTCTATCGTGGTGTGACGTTTGATTCACTAGTTTTGGAACACCTTGTATATGGTATGATTCTGAACTCAGCTCAATGCCCTCTATTCACGGTTTTCATTTGTCTGTTTACTCGTGAAACACCCTGTATACTCCTTGTACTCTGAAAATTTTAAAACGAATGCCCTCACCGTCATATGAAAATTCAAATTCTTCTTGTTGTAAGAACCGTTCATCCTTTCACCCAACGCCGACCCTAGTTACATTGCCCGTTGAAAACGAAATCGGCATCTGTTTACTGCAAAACACGTGTTCGCTGATATGAAGGGTTCAAAATTTTCTACCTGATTCGGGCTTTTTAGGAACGAATTGCTCAAGATGCCGAGTTCGAATAACATTTCGTTTTGCGTGTTATATTGGATAAAATTGAATTTATTGCATGGATGATTCGAGAATTATTGATGTCCAGAATGCTCCAGAATGATGAAAATTTTCAGATTTCATTGAAATTCTTGCGAAAATTATCTCGTATATTTTCAAGTTTAGATTTTAATTCATTCAGAACTTTGAATTTCGGCAAATAATGATGTAAATGATATAGATAATAGTCAATCACATTTCCTTCAGCGCAGTTGTTGTTTTGAAGAAAAAGCAGTAGATTCTCGCAAAATCCGAAACTCTACATGTATAGCAGTTGTTCAGTTCGGGATTAAAGTTTATCCTAGATTGATTTTGACATATCAGTTCAGTTCTGTCAGATCAATCTAGGATCATCTTAAATCTCGGCCTCATCCTGAACTGAACAACCGGGCCTTATAGTAATAGCAACGTAGCATTCATTAAGTCGGTATATTATTGGAATAATACTAATTTTTTATAGCGGAGAATAGTGGTTTTCAGCCTCGGTAGGTATTCACGAAATTCATTTTATTATGTTTTTTTAAGGTGAATCGGCCCGAAATCTTGGATCCCCCGACCTGCTAGTTTCGTATACTTCTATGACAATAGCATAATAACTCAAATTTCAACATTTTCACAGAAATTTTTGAATTTAAGGGAGAGACACATTGAAAAAATCGATAGCAATTTACCGCCTAAACTACGAGCTTGCCGAAGTTGAAACTGGTAACAATCTACTCAGTGCTTCATAATATGTATAGTTTTATGACTCAGTGTTTTTTAGAACCTGTTAAAAAAATTAAAAACTGTAAACTCGTCATCGCCTTCCAAAGGCTGTATCTTGGAAGGTCTGTCGATTTGAAAAATTTACAGGAAATACCCCCGCTTATTTTCATTAAGGAATCATCTCCCTTATTCCTTCGCATTTGTTTACAGATATCCTGTATATAGCTATATTTTATCTATGTACCTTTTTATTTTAGATAGTAGAAGTTAATCAATCATCTGTATCTCAATCATATGTATCCGAGTATGTATCTATATTATTAACTTCATTTTGAAGATTCATTATATCTTGACAAAAATATGGTTGCAATTTCAAAATATGTTGACTCGAGGCCTTCCAAAGACTTCAATATTGTTTATTTTTTCCCTTACACCCTGTATGATCTATCGAAAAATGCAAATCTGTTTTGGCGAATTCTTCATAAAATCTTACTTGTTTCGATATAATTGGTAATTTTCTTTATGATACATCACTGAAATATTTAAACCAGAGAGATGCTACAAGCTCTTAAAATTTTTGGGAAAATCCAATATTTAAACATAATCGATAATAAAAGAGATGTTTCTGAGCAAAGGATTCCTCAAAATCTTTGAGAAATCTGATTCAAGAAAAATATAAAGAGCGTTCCATTTGAAATAACACAATGTCAAACATTCGGTTTAGCCGACGTTGTTCATTTCTGTGATATTGTGAAATTTGTAGCATTTTTTTCTCCTGATTCTGAAATAAAAATTTTCGGATTTTCTCATTGTCCTTGAATATTCATCACCATTAACATCTGAATTTTCTTATCCAAAAAATGTTTCTCTCTGAACAGGTTATTTTATTATATGCAATGATACAATACTGATTGTTCGTTATACTAATAGGTAGTATTATCTATATGGATCATTTCCATAGAGAGAAGAAATATCATTATGGGCAAGACTCAAATCGATTCGTTTTCAGATAGGTAATGAAATAGTTCGCCAAATTCAGAATTATAGTGTAAGCTTGAGATAAAAGAAGTTCTACGGATGCATAGATATACGCACGATGAAATATAAACAGTCATAATCCCATTCGAGAGAGCCAAGATTGGTTCTCTTTCACGTGATTCTTTCCCCTACAAAGGAATGCGATAAAAAATCGTTGAGATATGCCGCCTGGCTTGCAATAATGGAGGAGAAAACGCGCTGCGCCTCTCATTACTTAATTCCTCCGTATACTGATATTCCGCCTGTCTACATCTGCTTGCACAGTACAACGTTGCCATTTTCGGAGGTGCAAACGAGCAAAGAGTCTTTCAGAGTAATTCTCCGATATACAGCTCAGCACACTAGCGCCAGTGATATACACTCGAACTAAAAGATTGTTCAGTACATAAAGGGGGTGCGTTGTGACCTCAAAACGATTTTTTGATATGTTGGTCCCTGAAGCCTCCTGAATCTAACAAGCTAAAAAACAAGGCAAAACGTTTTCACCTCCGATTTCGGAGGTGACATCGATATATATGAGGTGAGAGCGTTAAACGAGTTACTATTTTGGAGGTGGTATTAACACTTTATAACTATATATATATATATATATATATATATATATATATATATATATATATATATATGCAGGGGGGCGCAATGCCTTCGGGGACTGACGGCCCCGCGCACCCGAGTCACCCAGCCCCCAGGTTAGCAGCCTGGGAAGCTGTTGAACAAAAAGCTCCTGTCACTAGAAGCATGATGCAGGGCGGTAGAGGGCAGCAGGCTGGTCCTCTTCGGAGCCGTCTGGAGGTAGAGCCTGTTGGGGTCAGCTGTGGGGCAAGCGGCGCAGCCCCCCGAGATGGCACCGTAAGCCATAGCTCGAACACTTTCAGAAGAAATAGAAGAAGTGTCAGTTTGGACGGAATCCCATCACGTCCTATACCGGAAAATCTTTTGGAACTTGGGAGTCCTAGTTTGGTTGGGATAAATGCCCTACCCACTGAGGCGCCCATTAGACGAGATGGAAGAATGCGCTGGTCAGAAGAGGAGAATATCCTTTTGATGCGCACTCATTTCGTTGCTCAAGAACTGCAACAAATAACTGGAGAAACCTACCGAGAAATTCTTACAACAACCTGGAATGAAATTAACCCCAGCAAACAATCGTATGCGAACCTTCTCTCAAACAGAGTCAAATGGATTCTTCAGAACAACAAGCTGTCTAGTATTGAGTTGGATGAGATTCAACGTAGCGTGAGACCATTTGCACCAGTCGCCGGGAACAATGAACTACCTGTTGAAGTAACAACACCTGAAACACCAATGATGAGACAACCAAGCAGAATAGCACGTATATTTGAAAGGAACTTACAAATGTACATAGGGGTTTCTCCATCACAACGACCAAAGATACCACGACTCAAAGGCTCTAGAAACATTATTGCAAACGTCCATGAAATCAACAATATTCTAAAAATCCGCATTAATGGCAGGACGAGCCTGGAGGAGATAGTTGACTATGTCTACGCTGGAGCGGCGGCAGTCTGCGAGGAAAACAGGATACCACTTTTGAAAGAAGAGCCGTCACTGAGGCAAAACAAAATACCACCCTGGAAAATACGCCTAGAGTCAAAAATAACAGCTTTGAGAAAAAAAATTGGCGTGCTGCATACCTACCTGCATACACAGACTCCCACGAGAAGAGTCTTAAGAACAGTACATCACATCGCATCATCGCTCCATGTCAAAAGAAGTGAAGATTTCAGACAAAAACTGGAAGTAGCTTGCGACATCCTTAAACAAAAAGTTAAAGTGTTAGGTAATCGAATTCAGCGGTATAATAACAGAGTAAAGAGATTCAGAAATAACCAACTATATTATAAAAACACTAAACAATTTTATCGCTCACTTGAAGAAGGCGAAGACATGGAGGAAACACCACCGGCAGTTGAAAGTATGCACATGGCCTGGAAAGAGATTTGGAAACATGAAGACAACCATGACGATACGGCATTCTGGATACGAGATGCTGAAGAGAAGGCAAAAAACTACAACATGGAAGAAGTACATATAACCGAGAACGACATAAAATCAGTGATGAAGAAAACAAACAACTGGTCTGCCCCTGGACCTGATGGAATACACAACTACTGGTGGAAGTACTTTGACTCTACCCATGAACACCTTGCCAATATATTTCAGAAAGCACTTACAGATCCATCAGTCATACCAAAATCCATCACAGCAGGAATTACTCGTATGATACCCAAGGGAAAAGTAAATGGAAATCCTAAAAACTTTCGTCCAATAACATGCCTTCCGGCAGTGTACAAAATTCTTACCGGGACACTCACACTCCACATCTCCAAACACATTGGAAAATATAATATAATAGCACGTGAACAGGCTGGGTGCCGCAAAGATACTAGAGGATGCAAGGAGCTGCTCATCATAGATGCTCTCATTACAAAACAAGTCAAAAAGAGACAACGAAATATATCAATCGCATGGATTGATTACAGAAAAGCATTCGACTCGATACCCCATTCATGGCTATTGAAGACCCTAAGACTATACGGAGTAGCGGAGAGCGTAGTAAACCTCCTTGCTGAATTAATGACGTCGTGGCGAACCAGACTGCTTGTAAATACGAAAAATAACACCATCACTAGCAACGAGATAAATATCGAAAAAGGACTCTTTCAGGGAGACAGGCTCAGCACTCTATGGTTCTGCCTTGCCATCAACTTCCTCAGTGGACTATTGAACAACTCTGGATATGGGTACATCATAGACAAAACTAACAACACCAAAACATCACACCAGCTCTATGTTGATGACCTTAAACTCTATGCCGCTGATAAAGCCCAACTAACCAGAATGCTGAAAATTGTAACATCCTTCACTAATACGATCAGAATGACAATTGGAATCGATAAATGTGCCACACTGCATGTAAGAAGAGGAAAAATTGTAGAGGGAGACCAGGAGCTCATAAGAAATGAGGAAACTATCCAACCACTTGAACCCAAAGAAACATACAAATATTTGGGAATACAACAGGGGCTAGACATTGAAACTAGAATAGCGAAGAACACATTTCAGGACAAATTCTTTAGCAGACTACGGAAAATTCTGCAAAGCAAACTAAATGCAAAAGCTATGTTCACCTCAGTTAACTCCTGGGCAATGCCTGCTTTGACATACTCATTCGGCATTGTCAAATGGTCGAAAGAAGAACTCAAGACCATGGACATCAAAGTAAGAGCCCTACTAACAAAACATGGAATACATCATCCCCACGCTTCGGCAAACAGGCTGTACATTCCAAGAAAGGATGGAGGAAGGGGTCTTCAAAATATTGAGATCACACACCACACCACTATCTCAGAAATGAGAAGATACTTTCATGCAAAAACCAATAGCTTCATCAGGACAATCTGCAGGATTGATGAACACGTCACACCGCTGAACCTGGCTGCCCACACTCAACAGGCTCAGCAGGCTACAATGTCAGGTTTCGCTGAGGAATGGCATGGTAAGGCACTACACGGCAGATATCCGACCGCTCTGAAAAGGGAAAATGTAGACAGGGAGAGATCTGTTACTTACCTCAAGGCTGGATACCTCTTTCCGGAAACGGAAGGGAGATTGGCGGCCATACAGGATCAGGTGGTTCCCACTCGAGCATATCTGAAAAATATTGCAAAAAAGAATATGATAACTGACAAATGCAGGAAATGCTCACATGCAACCGAAACCATACAGCATGTGATGTCTTCTTGTCCGATACTTGCTCCTAGGGAATACACAGACCGTCATAATGCAATGGCCAAAGTATACCACCAAGAACTCGCACTGAAATATGGACTGATTAGAAAACCAAAAAAAGTTCATAAATACGCACCTAAAGAACTGTTGCAAAATGATGAGGTGAAGCTATATTGGGACTTTCCACTTGTCACAGATAGGCCAATCCCTCACAACAGACCTGACATCGTCATCTTCGAGAAAACCGGAAGAAAGGTTACCATAGTCGACATCACCATCCCAGCAGACGATAATGCGGAGAGAGCATACACTGAAAAAATATCAAAATATCACGATTTAGCATTTGAGCTCAAGAGAACACATGAACTTACCTACACAGCGATCCTTCCTCTCATAATAACAACTAATGGACTTGTAGAGAAACACCTAGCTGAAAATACAAGACGCCTGAGACTGGACGAGAGATTGATCAGTGATGCGCAGCGGGAGGTCATCTTATGGACGACGCGAATACTGCGTGGGTTCCTCACCAGTGCATAGAAATGCCTTGGTCGACTTGACCCGGCATGCCCGATGAAGAGCCGTACCCTATTATGGTGGACAAAAAAAAAAAAAAAAAATTCTGCATCCATGTTATAGCGCTGTGAGGTAGCTGTAGTTCCTCCAAATGCGTAATAGTTTTCTTCAGCACTAGACCGTTCACGCTCATGATTAGTGGCACGATATCCACCTTTTTTAGCTTCCATAGATCTTTCATCTGCCAGGCTAGTGGAGCATATTTGCTAATTTTTTCCCTATAGGTCTTCATCATATTGTAATCTTGGGGAACTGCAAACTCGATTATGGTGGCAGTCTTCTCATTCTTATTCCAGACCACCATATCCGGCCTATTATGTTCAACCCCCACATCAGTGATTACAGTGAGATCCCAATACACCTTGGTGTTATCATCCTCTAGTACAGGCACCGGCGTATACAAATGGTGCGGGGTGAAATGTTGGATCAGCTGTTTATTAAGGCAAAGCAGTTGGTGCACCACCTTACCCATATTGTCGTGGCGGGAAAGGTATTGGGTTCCTGCGATAGTGGAGCATCCCGCTGACAGATGCTGCACTGTTTCCTCTGCGGCATTGCAAAGTCGGCATTTGGTTGTCTCGAGTTGCTTTTTCATGATGTGGTGGGTGTAGTTGCGTGTGGGAACCACCTGGTTCTGGATGGCAAAAATAGTTCCTTCTGTTTGTGGAAACAAGTATCCCTGTGTGAGGTAGGTATTCGACGCTTCATGTAACATGCAAGGACCATTCATTGTGGCTTCAGGCGAATTATGACTTCAGTATATGTGAAGCCATAATGTAATTCACGTTTTCCGCTCAATGAAGCTACCGATTTGACTCTGGTTTACGTGATTCGAAGCACTGAGTGATGTGGAAGAACCTTGAATACAGATATCTGCTTAAATTGTAAAAATGACATCACTATTACGAAATGAAAATTTCTTCTCGTGAAGCCCTAATGGTCGGAGAATGGTAAATATTGTATATTTTAGTTTGAGACATTGCCACCGGGGGCGTGACTGTAATATACATGTCCTGTATATTATAAACTACAACTTGTACTTTATGGACTCAGAGATGTGGCAACATCTCCTTCCCGTTTTTGTCTATAGTGAATAGAGAGAATTCTCATCCAGCGGTTGAATTTCGTGGGGATGCAGAATTCTTATTGCGCGTCAGAGTTAAGTACTCATCTTGTGGTCTTTCAAAGCTTCTATGAAGGAAAACGTCATATATGGATGTTAATATTCTAATCAGTGATGAAAATTCGTGGTTCAATTTTTATCAGTCAAACGCATATTCCAGTTGAATACTGAAGAATAACTGATATGTTAATTCAGCCCAAATGCTATCTCAAGCCGAAACCATGTGATAGGCCAAAATATAATGGCTTCCAGAAATTTTTTTATGTGTTCTGATGATTCGAAGAATCATGTAACTTCTTTACATTAACTGAAAAAAAAATGAAATGCTTGAATTGCAAACTTATTTCCAAAATTAATAAAATTGTTTTTCGATTCATATAACAAATTTTAATCTGATGGAAAAAACAACTTTCCATAAAAAACAAAAAACCTGTTATTTTCATTTCATAATGAACTTGCAGTTCAGATGTCGTCGAAGTTAGTAAGAAGACCTTCGAAATAAAAGAATTTTACCAACGACATAGAGTTCAGGAAGATATTCCTAAACAATGTTGCAATGAAATGAGTTTAATATAATAAATACCTAGTTGGTTTAGTTGGTTTTAGTAAAACACAACTGCATAATAATTTTCCCACATTTGATCTCGACCTCGAATGATATAAAATTATTTATTAGCATAGTAGTCTATCAGCATACTGCAAAAGAATTATCATTTTGTGGGTAAATATTGAAAAAAATTCCAAATGAAGATTCATTTCATTATTTAAACAATAATATGAAGTCAAGGACAACAGAACAAAAGTAGGTTATACAAAGTGTTTGTTCATGAAAATTTTGAGTCAGTATAAAAACCAACATATTCTGAACCTTAGGAAGTCTTTATTTACAGCTCATGAGAATAAACGTTGAGATATCGTCACAAACTCGATTATCTGCTAAATTACATCAAAAGTCAACAAGTTGAAAATGTTTACAGTCGAATTTCAGTTAGGATTGTATCAATATTCTCTAAAAGCCCTTATTATAATTCGATATTTAATCTTAATCTTACTCTATATCAGTATTATTATTTGGTAATGAAAAATAGTAGGTAAAGCTAGGGTTTTTAGCGTATATGGAAAACTCGGTCAACCGTTTTCAATATCTTTTCACTTAATTTGATGAAAAATAGTAAGTTTGATCAATATTGATATTATTGATGATAATTGATAAAAATGAAGGCTTTTAGTGTAATGGAAAACTCTGTCATATTGGAATACTTATGGCGTTTTTGCACTCCTGATGAGAGTCTTCAATTCTCTTATTTTTTTTTCGTGTTGAGTAATACTGAATAATGATTCTACTATGGCCTTAAATTTAGAGCCAGCTGGTCCAGCATGGAAGAAAATGAAAATAAAATACATAGTGTGCGAGTTTGGTAAATCAAAAACGGTATGAGATTTTCTGAATTATTATTCTTTAAATGGTGTAAAATTTCATATTCTGCAAAAAAACAGGCTTCTTCAAGGTTGATTCGTGTTTGACTGAGGTAGGAAGAATCACTTCACGATGTGGGAGCGAGACCGATGATGACACTATTATAAAATTCATTTAATATGTTTCATTTAGATAATAAGGTTTATAACAGATGTTCGAATTGTTTTCCTCAGCCGCAATGCAAGCTTGATATCTCCTTAAGAGGGGTCTACACCGTTCTAGTGGTCAGTTCAAAAAAAAAAAAATGAATATCTCACGTCAGAAACTGCTAATTTATATGGGGTATTCATTATAATTCAATTCAATCAGTTCGTCACCTAGAAAATTCAGAAATTTTTTTATTCGTCGAACGGAAATTTTTTTTTTTTTATTGAAGAACAAATATTCATTCATGTTATTAACTTTCCGATGTGGAATTATCTCTTCTATGAAATTCCACATGAAAAAATTTCTCCAAAAGTCTCGCCATTGGCTACAATTCGTATCCTGATGAAATTGAAAAAAGACGGTCTTCTTTTCGACGAAAGTGGAAACTATTGTAATATTCGTAACTTCTACTGATCGTTTAAATGTTCTGGAAAGACCCCACATTCTGGTAGTCTTTTCCCCTTTACGCCTTATACGGATGGCGAGGAATTCCCGTGGTATAAACTCCTCTATAAGATCGTGTTATCAAACGTTTGTTTCTTCCATTGTTAACAAATTCAGCTGCCTCCATTTATCTGTGCAGTAACTCAGATATTTTCGATTGGCTAAATAAACCTTCACTTTCTCCGCTCCCAATAAGATGAATCTTGCAGATTTGAATCTGGTGAACGAGATAGTAACCAATCGCTAGAGTATACCTCATCAAGATACTTTCTAACTGCCACTCGTGCAAGTTATGCGTGCTCAGGTAACCATATTTTTCCAATGTGGACTCATCTGTCCATAAATTTTTCTCTGCGAATCACGGATTTTCCTGATGTTGTTTTTCGACAAAAGCTACACTGGGTTGATGGTTCCGGGACCGCAAACATTTGTACTTGCGCGCGTACTCGAGTCTAATTTAATTGCGTCATTCTCAGTCTCGCTCCCACATCGTAAAATACTTCTTTCTGTTCAACTCAAACTACAATAAGCCCCAAAGAAGGCCTTGGGCACACAAGAATTATTTTCAAATAACTAAGAAAAATGTCTTGGATACTATTTTTTGCAAAGAATCAAATCGTCCACTATTCAAGGAATGCTCTAGTATTTTTTCAAGAAGAGTCAGATGGTCCATGAATCGATCTCCCGGTTACAGCTTGCCGTCGACATCTGAGACACCCTGTATATATAGTGCTTACTTTATTATTATTATTATTATTTAATATTGATAAGAGAAGAGGCAGGAGCCTATACATCTCAGATACATACAGATAAAAAAAAAACACACCGACATCGCAAGACGTACAAGAGTTCAAAAAGAATTATAACGATACAACCAAAAAGAGAAGGCAAGAAAAAAGAGAATGAGAACTACGATACAGTCAAGTGCCGATCAAGACGGTTTTTGAAAGCGTTCACTGACGGGGCGCATACCACTTCACTAGGCAGTGCGTTCCAAGCTCGGAATACACGATTGGAGAAAAAATGCTCACGAACGGTACACTTGAAATTTTCGCGGTACAGCTTGAGACGATGACCACGGCGGCCCGCCCGATCCATCACAAACAGACCACTCATCTCACATCCGAAAAGCCCGTGCAGGGCGCGATAAGCCACGATGAGATCGCCTCGCGCACGACGATCCGAAAAAAATGGTAGACCAAACAAACTGAGCCTCTCCTCGTAAGTTGGACGCGTGACACCGAATGGAATCCTGGTAGCTCTACGCTGGACCGACTCCAGGGTTTCACGATCTCGAACCAGCACAGGTGCCCAGACAGGACCAGCATACTCCAGGATGGGTCGAATATAAGTCGTGTAGAGTAATTTGCAGGTCTCCACTGAGCATCGAGGAAATGATCGCCTAATGAGGTATATGAGTTTATTAGCTCTGCTTGCTACACTATCAATATGTTGGGACCAACTGAGGTCGTCGGAAACCAGAACGCCAAGATCGCTATGACATCTGGTAACACGCACCAAGTGCCCATCAATGAAATAGTCGTGCCCGGGATTTCCTTTTCCCAAGTGCATAATAGCACATTTTTCAATATTCAATGGCAAGAGCCACTTGTTGGACCACTCGAATATGCGATCTAAATCCTGCTGTAAGCCTGCACTTGAAGAGACATCGGCGAAGATCTTAATGTCATCAGCATATGAAGAGTGACGGCAGACCAATCCCGTCGGCAGATCAGCCACGTAGGCCAGGAAAAGTATTGGGCCGAGGACAGAACTCTGGGGCACGCCACCACTAACTGCAAATCCCGGAGAAACAACGTCCGCCACCCTCACCTGAAATCGGCGATCCAGTAGAAACGACTCAATCCACCGAAGAAGACCACCCCTGACACCAAAATGTTCGAGCTTGTGGAGGAGTCTTCTGTGCGGCACACGATCGAATGCACGCGAGAAATCCAAATATGCAACATCTATCGGAATATTTCTATCAATTGACTTAGTCCACTCGTCAAAGCAGTTCAACAAGGCAGTTATGACTGACCTCCTCGGAAGAAAACCATGCTGATCAGCAGGAATAATGCCATTGAGCTGAAGGAACGACAAAAGTCTCGAACTCACCAATCTCTCAGCGATCTTACCAACGATCGGAAGCAGACTTATGGGCCTATAATTAGAAGGATCGAGCTTGTCCCCCTTCTTATACACTGGAGTTACTTTGGCATGTTTCCATAATGAAGGCAGCTTCATAGAGTCGAAAGACATATTGAGTAGTCTGGTAATGGGATCTGCTAGAGACTCAGCACAGTTTTTAAGGATGCTTCCTGGAATGTTATCAGGACCTGGTGCAGAGGTGGGGTCAAGTGACCTCAGAATATCACCAACATCCGTTGAATCAAAGTCAATACGATCCAAAGTCTGGTTGCATCTTGGTGCCTTTACAGCTGGAATTGGGCCATCCGGTTCCGATGTGAACGATAAAGCAAAAGATTTGGCAAAGGAGTTGGCACATTCCAGAGAATCAGAGCAAAGCTCACCATCATGGTCTCGAACATGAGGTGTTGAAACTTTTGAATTGAGACTCGATCTGACGTATTTGTAGAATTGCTTCCGATTTCTTGAGCTAGCCAATTTGTTCTCAAAATTGTCCTTCGCCAACTTGATGGATGCCGACAACTGGTTCGAATAGCGTCTATGAGCATCATAGCTGGACCGCGATCTATTAAGCAGATATCGCTGCCAGAGACTTTTCTTGTAGCGGATTTGGTCTATCAAGCCATCATTCAGCCATGGTTTGGTAGGTATTCTTCGAGTGATGCGAAAGGTGGTACTATTATCTATATTCTCTTTGAGAACGGAAACGAAAGAATTCCAGGCAGTGTCGACATCGATACCAGGGTAAAACACCTGATCCCAATCCACCGATGACAAACTCTGATTCAGGGAGCAGTAATCAATAATTTTTTTCTTTTTCCTACTACAAGTGGTCCTCGGGTAGCATGTGAACTGGATGTTAGCTGTAATAACTGCGTGGTCCGACCTCCCGATAGGGTCTTGAGGAGTGATTCCATCATCGTCAGTCAGCAAAAGGTCAAGTGTGGACGGAGTCTGGCCCGGTACAAATCTTGTAGGGAAATCAACAAGCTGGGATAGACCTGCATCTTGGAGCACTGTGAGGAATTGTGCAGCCAAGGAAGTACCAGGTGGGGGAACAGTAATTGGCCAGGTGAGCTCTCTGAAGTTGAAATCCCCAGCAATAACTATATTCCTTTTGCAACCTGAAATGGAAGTCAGATGCTCGAAGAGAGAACTGTCTGAAGAGGAGGGACGAGGACGATATATGCAGCCAACATAGGCTGAGAATTCAGGAGAACACAAGTCGAAAAATATAGTATCGATGCCAGGCAACGCAAGACTAGTGACTTTGATATCGAAACTATTACGTAACTCCTCCACAACATAGATGCAAACGCCACCGAAACCAACGCTTGTAGCACTGTCACTCCGGAACAATGAGTAACCATCGATACTGAAAGAAGAGTCCGGTATCTCTGGATGAAACCAGGTCTCCGCGACGCATATCAAGTGAGGCCTGAAGTGGTCAGCGAGTGTCACGAGCTCATTAATCTTGTTCTTCAGTGAACGCGCATTTGTATAAAGTAAGTTCCATTATGACTATCATTTTTAACAAAAACCGTCCAAAATTGAATTAACAACCCCTTCATGGTGGAAGCTATGCCAGAATTTGATTTCGTTGAATTTGCAGCCCTCGCAAAACTCTGTAGATACAATCAAACTTCAAATCACAAAAGCAACATGGATCCGAATAAGAAGAAGAAACCACATATAATACCTACCACCCTCACTAGCATTTGGAGATATCGATAATCGTTTGTGGATGAAAACAGTTAAAACAGATGATTCAAAGAAAAACGCCAGCCTAGCAAACCTTCCCTGACATTCTGATCTACCAGAAATAAATTTTCAGTGTGAAATTTCTAAAGAGAAAAAAAGAGACCTCCAACAAATGCTCATATATCTCGGGAATGAATACTGCTGATTTCATGAGAATCTTCTCACTGTTCCAAGAAACGCAGGGAATAAGCAGTTGATGTTGATATCGCAGGTTGAGAATATGAATAACTATTCATGGTTAGGTACAGTTTTCCCATTCGACTTTCAGAATTTAGTTTACTCATTGAAACTTCTTTCTTATTATTCAGTATTTTCTTATCGGGCTGTTGACTGAGCATATTCTCGTTGTTTTAGTTAACATTGTTTCTCCAGGGACAGATGTCCCTGCAGTTAAAACAAATTTCCGATACTTCTTGTTGTGTTAATATTCATTAAACAAATTTTGAATATTAAGTCAACAGTAGTTTGAATCGTGACAGCATAGTAAACATTGCACGCAAAATTCAAAAATAGTAAATTTTCTTGTGCAGATAAAAATATTCACACGGTGCATGAATTTCTGGGTTCATGGGTTGAAGCTTGCATAGGTTTATTATATTGCCATCACAATGAAAAAGTTGATCAGATACGTTTCGGTATATTGAATTCTCACTGAAATAACCTAATGTGATTTGATTGACAAGGAGAGGTTATAATTGTTTCGATTCAATTCCATATACAATTCGAGTATTTCCGACATCTCACTTGGTAGACAGTTGAATAGAGTAGAAATTGGAACAAAACTGTCATCAGCAGTACCTACTAGCCACTTAATCTTCATAAACAAAAATGTGGGTTCATCAAGAGATCGAAATTTAAGTTATGCATAAGCGATCTTGAATAAAGAAAGTGTGAAATTTTTAGAGAGAACTGTATCGAAAGCATATGAAAATAAACAACAAAAAGCAGCGATATCGGCACCAGTGATTCAAAATTAAATAAATAAACTCAGTAAGTATTCAAAATAATACATTTCAATATACAACTCATAATACTGAAAAACAAGGAACCAAAGATAGAACTCACTCACTATCGAAACGAGATAGCTGTTGCGATATATCAAAATCTATAATTGAAAAACAAAACTGTATAAAATTTTGTCAGTATTTTCTCTGAGCGTGCTAAGTAAAGGTATTTTTCACTAAATCTTTCAGACGAAACAGTCAAATTCCATGAGATGGGTCTTTCCTCTGATTGAACTATCGTATACTAGTTGTAGGAAACTAACGGCCGTTTTCGATAAAACTATTTATCCATCGTTTCACTTACTGACGATTAGTAACCATTGGTAACCATTCTAAAAAATATCTACAGATAGATCATAGTAACGAAATCAGATGTATTGTCTATCTTCAGTAGCTGAGACAATGGATATACGTTTATTGAAAACGGCCGTTAGTATATCGAGCACAAATAAAAAGCACACTTCATATTTCAAAAACTTATGGCTTTGAAAAAATCAGAACGAATTTTGGACAAATCATGAATATCCTCAAAGAAATCTCTTTAATCTTGAATCTTCATAAAAACGCACTTTCGAGTTTTTACATACAGTGTTTTTCATATCCGGTACATTCATACATACGACACGAAAACTGTGAAAATGGACTTTTAAGAAAATAAATCTGCAGAAATATGCTTATCTCATACCGAAAATATTCCTACTAATTAAGAACTGAATTTAAACTCGGATTTTGTTTGCTTTTTATCGAAATCATTTATCTAGCAGCTTTTTCCATTTACACTCCAGAATAGTTGTATTATGCAAACTTTATAGGTATTTTAAGTAGATAATTTTTTCATAAAATGATCAGCACCGGCTTTCGAAAAAATATCAGTTGAATATTTCAGGTCGAGTAGTTTTCACACAATTAATTATTTTGGATAACAAAGTAGAAAAAGTTCAAAAATTCGATTCTATATTCCAGTAACCATAGATTTTTATACTGAAGTACTAAAGGATTCTTTCTGATCCATTTTTATAATGGATAAGATCGCGATCCTGACCAGATGGATAACGAACTCAACTAGACACGTGAATATTCAATTCGAACTGGAAACGAAGCTGTAAATCTACCTCATAATTGTCGGAATAGCAATCTCTCTGGCAACGCTGTGAGGGAATTAAACGCCATTTACATGAGTCCGTAATGTTATCTTCTTGTACAAAAATCGTATATTTGACGCCACAATGTTATGAACTTATACTGAAGCCATAACATACGCCAGATGTTGAAAATTCGTATATTCATTTTTCATCGTACGCTATTCTTCGTAGACAGGGAGTATAATTGGTCGTTTTGGTTGAATATACACGAATCAAAACCGACATAGGTCGTCTCTTTCTAGGTGACGCCATAATGGTTGGTCTATGGTCTGAAGCCATAATGTTCGGAGATGTAAATATATATATATATATATATTTTTTTTTTTTTTTTTTTTTTTTTAGTTTCACACATATTCGTGGGTTTCTCGCGACTACCCGGACTTGCCGTCAAGGGTAGTCCCGTGCTGCTGCTAGTGAGGGTATAAGGTTTTCCTTATTATATTCACTGTTCCCAGTATAACCGCCTTTTGCATCCACATAATCGTGTTTTGCGGCAGCTTCAATTCGAGTAGATGTTGGGTGGTTTTTCTGTGGACGATACCGTTGGCAGATATTATCAGCGGCATTATTCTCGCATCCCTCAACTTCCACATATCCCGGATTTGTTGTTATATATATATATATATATATATATATATATATATATATATATATATATATATATATATATATATATATATATATATATATATATATATATATATATATATATGTTAGATTTAATAAAACACGTGGTTGGTACTTTTTATTCACAAAGTAAGATGGCGGTCGGTTATCTAGCACGTGGAGGTGCTCTAACAAAGGGTCAGGTACAAAGAGTATCGCCCGACAAGATAGTTCAAGTAATTGTCTGTTCGGCCTGTTCGAAGAGAGGGCAGGTAATATTGGAGCACAGAGTTCACAGAGCATAGGTTCTATACTCTTATTCTTCCTTCGACATTCGTCGTCGGACATTATCAGTATATTTTAAGGGGGGTCAAATTAACATTTGCTAACACGGCCATACTGACCACTGAAACGTCCTCGTTTCACTTACTAGGCATAAACAATATCTTAATATCAAACAACTTTGTTAAAGGAAGCTTGTAAACATAAAACAGTTGAATCTTTGTGTACATGGCTCTGTTTGATGCGCTGGCTCGCGCTGCGGCATTATTATAGATGGAAAAAAGAGCCAAGCGAGAAAAAAACCACCACCGCTTACTGTTTACAGATCAGGTCAGCAAAACACTTGAATTTCAAAAGTTGATAAAATTGTCATTTACAACATATAAACTGTTAAATTAGGTTTGTGACATTGCACATAAGTTAGCCTCTACTAGGGACTCCCGTCCGGGCCTTACTTGTCAATTGCACAGAAGTTAGCCTCACTAGCGACCTCCCGTCTAGGCCTTACTTGTCAATATCACAACTGTGAAATTGCACAGAGGTTAGCCTCAACTAGGGACTCCCGTCCGGACCTTACTTCTCAATTGCACAGAGTTAGCCTCACTAGCGACATCCCGTCTGGGCCTTACTTGTCAATATCACTACTGTAAAATTACACAGAAGTTAGCCTCTACTAGGGACTCCCGTCCGGACCTTACTTGTCAATTGCACAGAAGTTAGCCTCACTAGCGACCTCCCGTCTAGGCCTTACTTGTCAATATCACAACTGTGAAATTGAACAGAGGTTAGCCTCAACTAGGGACTCCCGTCCGGACCTTACTTCTCAATTGCACAGAGTTAGCCTCACTAGCGACATCCCGTCTGGGCCTTACTTGTCAATTTTACATATTCGTATTTAAAGTACCGAAAACTTATCATGGAATTTCAAGTGCTTTGGAAAACATTCAACATAAAATGAACATGAGACAATACAATGGATCATAACATAACAATAAGAATCTCATAAGGAACAGTATAGAACATAAAATCTGATGGACATGAGAATATTTCACTTCATCATGGCGCATCATTGAAACTAGCACTCACTCATCACTATTTGCTTTTTTTTAGGCCAAGATCTCATTGGTTCTATTCTGGACTCCTACTCTTCTCAAGGCATATAGATCGTTTGGTAGGACTGCTTGCACTTCGAAAGTTCCAATAAATGTTGGCTTCAGTTTTTCTTCATTCGATAAATGTCACCTGCCAGCGTTATACTATACTCCTGGATTGCTCAACGGGAACATTTTACATTCTTGAGAGCGCTTGTCTTGTGTAAATCTTCATAAGAATTCACGTACAAAACAGATCAAACTTTTGCAATTGATTTTGATTTTCCTGAAACATAACAAAGCGCCAGTATCTTATTTCCACTAGGTATGTTTCGACTAAGTTAGTCGACATGCTTGATATTTTTGTTATTTGACAACATTCGATTTATTCAATACTTCACTAATCGCTCGTCCAATCCTGACAAGTCTAGATTCAAATCTAATGTGCTAATTGATTGTTACGAACAATGGGTAACTAAAGTTTAACTGAACTTGTTTCTCTCTTTTTCTTAACAAAATAAAAATCTTCAGTATGTCCCTTTCTATCACAGAAATTACATTCAAGACTGGAATTTTCTGGATTAGAATTAAAACAACGTTTCTTCACAATAATCTAACTTTCTATGCCTAAATTTTCCACAGTTCCTACAATTCCCATGAAAGGTTTTGTCTGATTCTGTTTTCAGTAGCTGCTTCATTTTTCTAGTTTTCTACTATTATCTGAGACTAATATGGAGCGTCGGAATCCTATGAAGAAGGCAATTTCAGCTGCTGCATTTCATTCTTAGATTCTTGCACTAATAATCTATTCTTAACTTCTACATTAGTGATATCATGTGCTATCAAGCTCAACACAATTTCCCACGGAAACTTTTCACTTCACTTCACGATCAGGAGATCGAATTCAACTTGGCATGAGCATACTCTACTAACGAACTAAAATTTACACTACTTATCAACATGCTAGCTTTAAGCCTCGTGGCCGGAGTTCCTTTCTCAGGGAACGCTATCTCTAAATTCCTAGAAAATGTTAACCAATTTCTAACAATCGGTTTCCAGTTTTGATAAATTTTGGCTGCACGGCCTTTCAGGGCTTGCTCAGCTTTTAATACTACAACAGTATCAGACGTACCTGTTTCGAATTTAATTTGATCAACTTCCTCAATCCACTCCTTGGTTGAAAAGGATGTATCGTCGGGGTCAAACTGGTCTAACGATAATTATGCGGTCACCACGTGGTCGGTGTCGTTCCTTAAACGAAATGGCTTCACTTTCTTCGGGAGCTTTGTTGAGATTTTGCTGGTCCATTTTGGCTTATTCTTGTAGATTCTCACAAAACACAAACGATTTTCACTCACAAAATAGGATCCTCAATTTCTTTTCTCGAAAGAAGAAATTTAATCCCACTTCTGATGTTAGATTTAATAAAACACGTGGTTGGTACTTTTTATTCACAAAGTAAGATGGCGGTCGGTTATCTAGCACGTGGAGGTGCTCTAACAAAGGGTCAGGTACAAAGAGTATCGCCCGACAAGATAGTTCAAGTAATTGTCTGTTCGGCCTGTTCGAAGAGAGGGCAGGTAATATTGGAGCACAGAGTTCACAGAGCATAGGTTCTATACTCTTATTCTTCCTTCGACATTCGTCGTCGGACATTATCAGTATATTTTAAGGGGGGTCAAATTAACATTTGCTAACATATATATAAGCTAAAAAACAAGGCAAAACATTGTCACCTATTTATAATATATATATATATATATATATATATATATATATATATATATATATATATATATATATATATATATATATATATATATATATATATATATATATATATATATATATATATATATATATATATATATATATATATATATATATATGTAAATCGTCAAGTCTGGGGTACTTTTCAGTCGCTAAATGGTCAGTTTGGAGACATTTGTCAACTTTGGGGTCGGCCCTCAAACTTTTCTCCTGGGAGTTGGTTAGTTTGGAGACCTGACCCCAAACTTTTTCAGAAATTGTTTAGATGGTTAGTTTGGGGACGTGATTCAAAAAAATGTGTGCATCTCTCCTGAGAGTATTGTATTCTTTCGAATTATTCTACAAAGTGAATCTGTTGAACAATTTTGTACAGTTAAATGACTTTCTTAGACGACCAAACTGAAAGAGTCTTCGAAATGTTTTTATCCCCAAACTGTTCATAAAATAACTAAAAACAAGCTCAAACCTCACAACTTACACAACAGAAAAAGTTATGAAGTGCAGTAAAGTTCAATGACCAATAATGATTTAATGATCAATAATAATGCACGAAATCAGATTGATAGGGTTCGTGAAGAAATTTATCCTATATCCACTTCAAGAAATTCATATTAATGAGGAATGATATTGATCGGGTCAGCAGTCAGTATTAGGTGTTTACTTTCTCTTTATTGTTTAGGCCTAGCTTTCGGAAAACCTCGTTTCCATCTTCAGGGCCACTAAAATGTACATGGTAATAAAAACAAGAAACATACAATATGACAACAGAGACTTACATCAATGCGAGAAGAAAAATATCTGTCGTAATAAATGCATTGGTATTGATATTTTTCTTCTCGCATTGATGTAAGTCTCTGTTGTCATATTGTATGTTTCTTGTTTTTATTACCATGTACATTTTAGTGGCCCTGAAGATGGAAACGAGGTTTTCCGAAAGCTAGGCCTAAACAATAAAGAGAAAGTAAACACCTAATACTGACTGCTGACCCGATCAATATCATTCCTCATTACAATCCATCAGTCGATATTTCACACACTGGAAATTCATATTATGATGGTTTACATGGTTAACTTAATATTACCATAACAAAAATTATTTGTTCTCTGAACATTTCGCTGATTCGTCAGTTATCGACAATTGAGGGTGAAATATACTAGAATCAGGGTACATGACACATCTAATTACTATCTGAAATATGTAGATGTTTCATTGTTCTCTCATTGCCGGGCGACAATTGTTCCAATTGATTTGCTCCTGAGGAATTGGTGCAGAATTTACCAGAGGTATTTCCATCATTTAATGAATAAAATCCCCAAACTGGCCGAAACGAAAAACGACCTCAAACTTTACGATTCACACACATATAAATTTGTAGACCAAGATTCAAGGTTTCCACAATGAATCAATTGAATATAATAAATACTTTCACCATATTTAGCAACATATTTTATAATATATTGGAAAACACAAATATATTTCGAATAATTATAGTCATAACACGACGTAGAGATTAACATGACGGCCTCATTGTGAATGCTCTTATTCTCCAGAAATAAAACCTGTTTCTGACTGAAATATTTTTGACCCAAACTGGCCATACCATAACGAAAAACGTCCTCAAATATTACGATTTATACATGTAAAGAAAATATCGCATGTTTCAGCGTTTCTCTGGTATAATTTTTCCTATTACGTGATCTGAGAGTTTTTATGTTTGAAGTCCGCGTTTTTTGTCATAATTGTGAAAATCAAATTCAATTCATGGAATTCCGTTATCGATCTAAGAAATCTGGATTGAAGGCTGAAAATGTTGTTTCTTTGATATTTGACGGCTATATCGACAATAGGTACTGCTTTGTATTTTTGTAAATTAAAATTTAATATTCAGCAGAGAAACGCATTTGAGACTTTAATTCATCCTCACTGAATAGAAACTCATTTTAAACATATACATTTGGAGTCCATGATTATAGGGCCCAAACACTCAATTCATTAAATGAATTTTCAAGATGAGAATAAGGTTCTGTAAATTCGGTATCTTATTCTTCAGATGATTTTATGATACAAAGATACCATGGACTATGGGTTTCTTGTGCATTGTTCCTGAAATACAGGCTCTTGAAATTCAAAACAAAAATTGATTTTTCGGAAATATTTTCAAAACCGTACACTGTTTTCATTTGAGTTTTGGTAGGTTATGAGTACGCATTAAAATACATTTTTTCAAATTTCAAACTATTTCTTATATTCCCCAGAGGCGTCCGTAGAGACTTCTTTCCGAATAAATTCAGTAAAAAATGGTACGACAATGCTTTTTTTCAAATTCGAAGTTATTCTCGTAATTATCCAATAATCCACAGTCAGAATGGTTTCTTGAGTTTTTCACCTAAAATAAATACTCTCTGAGATAAAAATAAAAGCAATTTCATCAGATCGCTATGAAATTCTGCAATTACTTATCTCATGTACTCATGTACATGTACATTGAAGATAACTTCTGATTTTACAATTTTTTGTATTTGAACACCCTGTATTTCAGAATCAATATCCATAGCGTCTTTGTAGCATCAAATCATCTGAGGAATAGGATCTCGAATTCACGGAACCTCATTCTGAAACACCCTGTAGATTTCATTGAACTCATTAGTTCAATGATATATATTAATTAGGCCTCATCGTAAAAAAATATTCTTTTTCTTCAAAAATAAACTTCATGTCTTACGTCCAGAAATAAAATTCATTTGTGAAATGTATTCTACCCGAAAATGGTTCATTTATAGTATATACTTGAGTCTAAAATTTTCCTTCTGTTGTAGACCTTTGACAAGATTTGTCATTCGCCGAAGGTGTCCCCAAAAATATAGAGCAATCACTTTCCTGCTGTATTACCAGTCATTGAATTACCAAATTTATTTCCGAAAAATCTGAACGATTTATAAGTTTTCAATCACTTTTCATGGATCAGTTATGAAAAATATTAAAAACAGTTCTTTTCAGGAACTTTGACTTCATTTGATATACACTTTCGGTACGATCGAAATACTCAAGTCGACACAAATATTTCGGAAAAAAAGGTGAATCTTTTTAACCTCTCTGTATAAAATACGAAAAGATCCAATGTATCTAAGTATACAGGGTAATTTCTGACCAATGACCCATCGGGCAGGTGGTAATAGGGAATCATATGAGGCGTCAGAAATAGGCACTCAAACATCCAATTTCTGAGATACTTGGTGTTTTCTGACCATCATAGTATATTCAAACCTCTATAATTTTCAAACTATTGAATATTTTTGTCTTTAAAGCCCGTTTACAACAGTCGAAAATTCTCTAGATAATTACTAGTGAATTCATGCACCGTGAATTCTCTGCAGTTACATACGTACTTTCAGTAGAATTCACTGTTCAGTTGCATACTTTCTGCAATTTTCTTGCAAAATTCTCTTAAGAAGGACCGTACTCTATTATAAACATTTTACGCCCATGTATCAAAACATAACTCTGCACGCGAAGAATTTTTTTCTGTCAGTTTCGTGAAGACAAGAAAAAATGCTATAGAAATCAATGATGAATTCGAAACTAACATATTCGTGAAGACGAGAAGAAATGATTCGGCAACAATGTATTCAATTAGCACAATTCAACAACAATTCATATTTGAATTGAACTTCTAACGAACACATAGGAAATATGATAACTTATTCATGAAATTTCATCAGTAAGCTGCTTTGAATAACCATGCATTTTTCAACTTTTTTCTATACATATAAAACTGATTTTCGTAACATTCGAGGGTTATACCGAAGATCAGCACATACTCCATCAAATCTCTGAAATAATTCAGCTCTAGTATTGATATTTTTCGGATAGATGAATTTTTTCTGATGACCCTATAAAAATTATCCAAAGGGATAAAATCAGGAGATGGTGCTGGCCTTCTTCTAGGACTTCCCCCTCTTATCCACCGATTTGGATATTCTGAATGATGGGAAATAATTCTTTCAGAAATATTTTTTCTTTTTTTCCGAATATGTTGATGATAAAACTGTGAATCATACGGAGTGGTGTTTTTGATATCTGATCATCAAAACTAGGGCTCAAAATCAGTCTTTAATATCGAAATACTTCGAAAACATAGTTTTAAATATTATTGAAATCAGTCGATTATTTCGAAATTTGTAAAAAAAAATCGAGATACTTTGTTCTTCAGATGGCTCTACTATAAACAGAAAATTTGTGCTATTCAGATTGATCATTGATTTCCATAACTTTTTTTCATGTCTACGAAATTGATAATTGAAATTTTTTGAATTATATACAGAGGGATGTTTTACTATACTAGAACGTAAAAAGTTTATGATCTTGTACGGTCCTGTTTTTTTATTGATTTCTGTTTTTGATTGTCTCAAAGATAAAATTTTACCAAATATCAAAATCAGCAGATTCGAAACTGTCGGGGATTCAATATAATGATTTTCAGGAAACACCCAGTATCTCAGAAACTAGTAGGCATAAAATATGATTGAGTGTCCATTTCTGATTCCTCATATTGTCCTCTATTATCCCCTTTCAATGGGTCATTGGCCAGAAATCACCCTGTATATACCCACCGAAGTTTTGCGTCTATAGGAATATCAAAAGTACGAAATATTCCTTTCTTGCTATTGAGTTTCAAAGTCTCATTTGAGTTTCATATCATTGTTATAGAAGATTTCCTGCTCAATATTGGGATATTTTGAATAGGTAAAAGTTGGCGAATTTCGTCATCAGGTAATTTCTACGGCTGTTGCTATGTGGATATATTTCATTCGTTAATTTCATAGACAGCAGCGAACGGGGAAGAATATTCTAGAATTTTCGGGAGTTGATGAGCTTGTATATCCGAAATTTGTTCAGTTCAGGGTCAGTTCATGAAAAGGGGGGAATACTTTGTCTGTATTCAGTTAAGTACGGAAATTCTGATTTCAGAAGTTTTCTCCCACAAATATTCTACAACCTTTCCGCAATCTGGTAATACATATTGAGTCAATAATTGTCATCAAAAATTCCTGATCGCTTTAGATGGATGGATATCGCACCCTATGGATTGGATTTATATTCAAATCGTTTGAAACACGTAATTAATGAAAAAAATGGCTAATTAGGGTTGAGATCTTTTACGTAGCAACACTTTTCCAACCGGTGGAGGAGATGTAGAAAATTTCAATGATTCTGCCAGTTAAAATATATCGTTGTTAATGTTATATACGTAAGTTAGGAACCTTTATGCTTTATGTTACAGTATGATGATCATGAGGACAATATTATCTTCAGAGTAGGTATCTCAACAATAGAACGGGTGGATTCAATGAGTTTAATTGAAATGTGTCCATATAATTAGTTTTTTTTATTGAATTTATAGGGATCTACAATCTACTTTCAAAAGTATTAAGTAAATGTGTTGTATGTAGAGACTAAGAGAAAGAATTGAACATCAATTCATAGTTGAGATTATCCAGTTGGCGGCCCTTCGATCTTCCTATATTTATAACATATTCATACCTACTTATGAGAATCGTAATGTTTTGAAAACTTTTTGTTATGGTAACAATAAAAATATTGTTACCTGAAAAAAAACAGTATTTTAACAACAGAACGATTGGCTGCAGTAAATTTTATCGAATAATTTGATATTTCAGTTTCCCATAATTATCCCGACTGAAGGTTTTTCGATAGGAACTTTTTGAAAATTATTAGGTATCGCAGCGGGAAGCTCTATCGAGAACCCGGTTTATTTGCTTTCGTTGTGCTGCAGTCTTCTATTACTACTGAAGGATGAAAAATATTAATCAATCAGCATCGAATTGATATTATTATTAGAAGTTTTCTATTATTAGTGTTTATGATTTGACATATTGATACTGTGGTTTCATTGTTCAATTAATGATTTTCAATATACTTGACAGGTCAGTTTGTAAGTATGAGTTATATTGTAATTTGAAGAAACGATATAACTTAACATGAATAGATTATGGTGGACTCATTGTGTGTGGATATTAAAGATGTTGGTTTCTTTCCCTTTCAATCTTTTTTTATAGATGCAGCATTAGTACTATGGACTTTTTTCAGCAATGAATTACTGAAATATCCATTCAACTTGCTGCATATAATAACCAGGTTGTCGGTTCGAATATTCAAATTCTCACGAATTGAAATGATCTCAATCAATATTTCTGCCATAGATTTCAGTCATAGTAGATAAGTTGAAGTGCTGTAATCCGGTGGCAAGCATGCTATCCGGGATTTACTGTTCTTTACTCAGTAGATAACGTACGCCCACTGACCAACTATCATCTTGTATTTTGAGTTATTCGGCGAAATGAAATATCATGTGATATTTCGAATATTCTGCGTCTAAACTTTTTGATGCTTTATATAATTCTCACAGATTCATTGATTCCATTAGAAAATTCTCTAAAAAATATGTTCAGTTATTTTTTTTCAGTAATAATTGAAACGACTATTCCATATCGTTCATGAAAATTCATAACATACATCATTTATACTCATGAAAATAGTAAAGTTTGGAACCTTTTTGTTATGGTATGGTAAGTTTGGGGTCAGTAATATTCCAAATGTTCCTCAACGATGGAAAAAAAGGTTCAATGAATTTTATCGACTCATTCGATATATTCCGTGTAACATGAATTAATTTATATAGGGCGGCAGTGGCGGCCCTTCGATCTTCCTATATTTATAACATATTCATACCTACTTATGAGAATCGTAATGTTTTGAGAACTTTTTGTTATGGTAACAATAAAAATATTGTTACCTGTAAAAATACAGTATTTCAACAACAGAACGATTGGCTGCAGTAAATTTTATTGAATAATTTGATATTTCAGTTTCCCATAATAAGCCCGACTGAAGATTTTTCGACAGGAACTTTTTGGAAATTATTAGGTTTCGCAGCGGGAAGCTCTATCGAGAACCCGGTTTATTTGCTTTCGTTTTGCTGCAGTCTTCTATTACTACTGAAGGATGAAAAATAATCAATCAGCATCAAATTGATATTACTATTAGAAGTTTTCTATTATTAGTGTTGATGATTCGACATATTGATACTTTGATTTCATTGTTCAATTCATGTTTTTCAATATACTTGACAGGTCAGTTTGTAAGTATGATTTATATTGTAATTTGAAGAAACGATATAACTTCTTAACTTGAATAGATTATTGTGGACTCTTTGTGTGTTGATATTACAGATGTTGGTTTCTTTCCCTTTCAATCTTTTTTTATAGATGCAGCATTTGCACTATGGAATTTTTTCAGCAATGAAATACTGAAATATTCATTTAACTTGCTGCATATAATAACCAGTTTGTCGGTTCGAATATTCAAATTCTCACGAATTGAAATGATCTTAATCAATATTTCTGCCATAGATTTCAGTCATAGTAGATGGATGAGTTGAAGTGCTGTAATCCGGTGTCAAGCATGCTATCCGGGATTTACTATTCTCTACTCAGTAGATAAGATACGCCCACTGATCAACTACCATCTTGTATTTTGAGTAATTCGGCGAAATGAAATATCATGTGATATTTTGAATATTCTGCGTCTGAAGTTCTTGATGCTTTATATAATTTTCACAGATTCATTGATTTCATTAGAAAATTCTCTGAAAAATATGTTCAGTTATTTTTTTTTCAGTAATAATTGAAATAACTATTCCATATCATTCTTGATTTAAATCAGTTCAATGAAAATTCATAACATACATTCAACCTGTATATATGTAATAGCCCATACAATCAGACTCAATAGAGTCTGTTTATTACTCAAGTGTTTTCAGATACCAAAAAAATCTATGAAATTTCCATTTCAATAAATTGAACACATATCATTACACGAGTGAATTGAACACTTTGTGCAAACAGACCGTGAAGATCCTGAAATAATGAATCAACAGAATTTAAGCAAATATTGACGTTTAATAACGATTGATTTTTCATTGTTTGTGATTTTTCTGACTCCATTCACGGAATAACACATATGTATACCACAATATCAGAAAAAAAATCGAATATAAGGATGACCCCAAACTTGAAAAAATGTTTTTTTTCTGGTTTTCTCCGGTCCAATAGGTCATATATACAAATGTATAGTAATGTATACAAAAAAAAATCCACCTTAAAAATGTCCCCAAACTTGACGATTTACATACATATATATATATATATATATATATATATATATATATATATATATATATATATATATATATATATATATATATATATATATATATATATATATATATATATATATATATATATATATATATATATATATATATATATATATATATATATATATATATATATTTATCCTGCGGTAAATAGGTCCTCTTCTAATAGCCCTATTTCATGGTATGGGTCCTCCGGCTGCGATAAGTCGTCCGTATACGGAGGACCTAACACATCGCCTGTTAAATGCTTCCTCATAGCATAGGCAACCACCTGGCAAAATTTCAGCGGGACGACTTAGAGCTGATTTTTGTCGATTTTGAATACTTTAGTTCCGGCAGTTGTCGCTTTGAACCAGGAGGGCGCTCTCACGCGTATATTGAGTTGTATATTTTTGAGCGTTCTACATAGGATCGGTCCTCCTCGATTATACAAAATTTTTCAGTACACCGTACTTTGGTCTTCCGTGTTTTCGGCAACACTGTATTCATTCGGGAATCGTACATTACGCTTTGTGTAGAGGTTGGATTATTTCATGAGTTTCTGTTTTCAATATCTTGTTCGCAGGTGTAAGGGTATAAGTTACGGTGAACTTACAGGGGGGCCATTTGAAAACGAAACAGAATGCGGCGAATTGGCCACATTCCTTGAAAACGGAGATTTTTGTTTGAAGGAGGACACTTTTTGTTTCATAATTTATTAGTAAAATAGCCTTCCCTTGAACGTGGCAGCTCAACTTTTGAATAGGGAAGATAGGTTGTGTGATACCTCATATTATGAAAGCTTATGAAGTCAGATTTCTATTTTTGTCCTTTTTTCGAAAATCTTATTGAATTTGACTAATTAATGGATGTTCATAAAATTACAGAATATTTTCTTAAAATTGTGGAAAAAATTTTATTTTAGAACTATGGGTTCTTAGACATTTAAGAAGTGAAATAGCCACCCCCTAAGCTGGGTGGTTATCCCTCTCGAATTTTCAATAGGGAAAAATTGGCCATGTGATATATCATTTGTAAGCACATCACTTAAGCTTTCAGATATGAAAAATTATTTAATAAAATTCAATAATTAATGGTTTTTCCTCGAATCACCTGTGATCTTCCATAAATTTTTCTCAAAGATGTCATATTCTTTGATTCTGAATTTCTGTATTTTTTGGTACTTGTTTCTGTAACTTCGACATTTATTGGCAAAGAGTTTTCATTTCCTGCTACAAATATCGGCACTTATTGATTTACCTCGTGTTCGGAGTGGAACTGTTGATAATTCCTTTTTTGTTATATCTAATAAAGATTATTCTTGTGTCCTCCAGCCGTTTCTTGCAATCAAATCACAATGAAACCACGATTTTCATTTCACTTAATTTTTTTCGTC
The DNA here is from genome assembly GCF_907165205.1 of Coccinella septempunctata. Lineage (NCBI taxonomy): Eukaryota > Metazoa > Arthropoda > Insecta > Coleoptera > Coccinellidae > Coccinella > Coccinella septempunctata. Next base: position 10,291,683 of record NC_058193.1, on the reverse strand, counting down.
GATTAGTTCAATTGTTTATCCTGCGTTCATTCGAAATCATGGTTTACACAATTACAGAGAGGCTGGAAATTATATCACTTCTTTCGAAAATAACCTATGTGCTAAGCTAACAGAACGGCTGAACTATTCAATCAGCTTCATTTGGATCGAAATGTAAATCGAAAGTACGTATTCGAGTTAATGGCATAGTTCCGAGAAACTGGTTCAGTGTGTAGTAAAAAGCGAAATGTAAAACTGAATGAAGGGGTGAATGTGACAGTTCTTGGTCCGGTGGCTCTCAATCCAAGATCGTAGCATTTTGAACATTTCAAAGCGCCATAAATTCCATCCGTACAAATTTCATCTTGTACATACCCTGCAGATCTGGAATTCTGTTCATTTATTCATTCATTGCTGTATCCCGTTACCAAGAATATATCTACAAAAAGACTCCAAAAAAAAAAACAATTCCTTAGGGCTACTTGCGACTGTGTGCCCTCCTGTGACTGAAAAAAACCCACCGGTGATCCACAGATTGAGCATGTAGATACCACAGATATAGGTTTAAGCTTTTAAACTATCTGAAGAATAAGTGATCAAAATCACACTCCGGGCATGGATAGTCACTGACCAGATCTGGCCGCCGCTGTATTTCTCTGGAGTCTCCATTATAACTGTGGACCAGAGATCTCCACTGTGATCTGTCTAACGCTAGTTGTTCCCAGTTATGATTGGTATTAACTGATATTAGAGATATTAGAGATTGCAGCATTGGAATCGTGTACCTGTGGAGATATCTCGTAAGCCCACTTTCAGGTCATTCAAGTGGAGTCTCAAAAGACACTTGTTGCGGTCCGTTTCTTCTTCGTAGGTATGTCGTTCCTTCGGATACCTTTTCCCATTTCTCCTTCCTCGACCCTTCCGTCCTATGTCCCAGCAGGAGCACCATTGTATTATTGTATTATTGTATTATTGAATTATTGTGTTCATTTTCTCAAATCACGAACTCCTACATGTAGTCTTGAGTTAGGAGGGTTGGCAGGAAGACATCGCACTTGGCGATATGTCCACCCATTGCACTTGTTTATGTACACACTTTTGTAAATATTATTACAGCAATAAAGAGTTCATAATAATAATAATAATAATTGATGCAGTATATCCTTAAACCGCTTGAACCGCCTCCTGGTTTCCGAGCTCTCAGTGTGAATTCGCCACACAGAGGTTTTTTGTGGAGTCTTGTGTCTTGCATCCTCAGAATGTGGCCACTCCATCTGAGAAGGGACCTCGTTACTTGAGTCTCAATAGTTATACAACTTGCGCGCTGCAAGACTTCTGCATTTGAAACTTCATGGAACCATGTGCATAATTTGTCTCAGACGACGTTGTTTTGTTTGTTCAAGCTATTTAATATGTCGTCTGTAGAGCCTCCAGATTTCGCTTCCGTAAAGCAGCGTTAGGAGGACCACTAAGCAGCTGTTTTAGTCTTCAGATTGATCTCGTGATTTTGAAACACTCTGTCCTTTAGTTTCGAGAATGTCCGTGAGGTCGAAATACAGTTTTATATTTCTCTGTTCAGGTTAGCCAAAGAGTGTTAATGAAGCTTCCCAAGTATTTGAACTGCTCGACCTGTCGATGTTATACCGCTCGTGTTCGGTCGCCAGAGTCTCGTTTGTAAAAACTGCGAGTAGGTAAGGTTGGCATTTGAGTGGAGCGGCTTTAAAGCGCATCCTTCCCCCTTCATCTTACATTCTGTTAGTCCCAGAACTGTCGACAAAAATCGGCATGAGTTTTGTAATGGCTCACAATTGAATATGATTTAGTATTGAGTGTGTAGGTACATGAGTCACAACTCGCAAGTTCAGGTAGGTAGGTAGGTAGACACCTGTCAGCGACGCGCATTGCTGTATAAAAAATCACAATATCCGCATTTTGAGCGTATGCTGACTGCCTCTGTTCTATTCATCTGACTCTGATAGTCTCAAATAATATATGATAATTAAACAGTAAAATCATTTTCAGCCATTCTTCTTCTTCTACTACGTGCGGTGCCCCACCGGGCTGAACTGAGGCCTCGTGACCCATTGTTCGTCCGCTTGTAGTTGGAGACACTTAAACTCTGTGACATGCTGACAAAAATGCCACAAGTCGACAGAGAGGTGTCTCTCTCACCATAGGAGTTGTGCGTGTTCTGTTTCCTAGGTGTTTTATCCTTAAGTCTTCAAGGTTGATACAGAAAAACAAAATGTGTTCAACTGTTTCCTCCGTGCTCCTGCACCAGCGGCACAGGAAACAGCTAGTCAGTCCCATTCTATTTAAGTGTTTATTAAACAAATGGCCAGTCATTGCTCCAGTCACTAGACTCAGTTGTTACCTCTCGAGAGCTAAGAGTTTTTTGACCTCAGGCACAGAGGATGGTCTCTCAGTGAGAAGCCTCGACTGTGTAAGACCACCTCTCATGCTCCATCCAAAGGAAAATTTCCTGTCCAGCCAACTATCGAAGAAGTTCTTGACAGATGTACGACAGATAGGCAGCGCCGGTCCCGGACCAACAAAAGCTGAGCGGGCTCCCGGCTCCCGGAAGTCCTGCGTGAGCCGGGCACCAGATAACTTTCACAATGTTATCAGAGCCTAGCTCCCGCAGAGCCTCTCTGCATTCCTTTACTAGGTGTGAGTTAAACCTTTCCTCAGAAAGGGATTTCAGGGTTCCCTGACTGTCACAACAAATATAGATGTGTTTTCCGGAATACCCTCTGCGGATATTCTCCAGTGTGCAGGCTAAAACAGCATACAGTTCAGCCTGCACTATGAAACAATCCTTTCCTAGGGGGATGGATAGATTGAAACGAGGTCCCACAATTCCCACTCCAGTCCCTGTGGGCATCACAGAGCCATCGGTGAACCAAGTGGGACCTTCAGGCTCAAGAAGCCTGTTTGGTGTAGACCATAGGTCTCTGTCAGGGACAATTACCCTGTAGGGTTCGGCAAAGTAGAAGCTGGTGCCCGCGCGGTCCCCTCTATGGAGAAGGGATGCGTTGGCATCCTCCACCATGTTAAGAGCCCTCGCATGCCCCCTGAATAGTCCTCTATCGCGCCATTGTCCCTGTGCTCAAACTCTAAGAGCTGTCTTCATAGCCACCTGTGTAACTACAAGGTCCAAAGGTGGTAGGCCCAGCAGACACTCCATAGCTGCCGTAGGGGTGGACCTCAGAGCGCCTGTGATGGTTAGACATGCGTTCCTCTGACATCTAGTCATAATGGTGCGGCTGGAGTTCTTCCCCATGGAAGTCCACCACACCAGTGATGCGTAGGTAAGGATAGGCCTCACCACTACAGTGTACAACCAGTGCATAATGTGTGGTTTGAAGCCCCATCCTTTACCAAGCACTCTCCGAGTAGACCAAAAAATTACATTAGCCTTGCTCGATTGAGTCTCCATGTGTCTCAATTTTCAGCCATTACAAAACTCTTCCACTGTCATGACTACAACCTCGGCGACAACTTATGAGGGATGCTGACCCGCCGTATTCCACAAAAATGCGGTCTGACCAAGTGGAGAAAGTTCTCCATCTTCTTTGCACTATATACTAGTTTCCTGAAAATTTTCAATTATAAAACATTTTGAGAACATGTAATTTTTCATACCGAGATCAAAGCGCGTCGCCGCCAGGTGTTCCACTTCCTGATCTTGCGAGTGGGTGCTGACTCATGTACAATCCCAAAACTAAATAATATTTAATTTTGGACCATAACAAAACTCTGGACCATTTTTGTTGCCAGCTCTCGGACCATGTGAAGTGATGAGTGAGCGATTGGCCAATGATCTAAATTTCGTTTTTAATATTTGTTCTATAGATGAATGTTCGTTTTCTCTCAACGGTTGGGCCGATGAAAATCCCAAATTAACTTTGTAAATTTATACACAACACCAAGAAAAACTGAATGTTTCGGCATGAATCTTTGGTGATCGCATAAATGGCCCTTTTTTCTTACCAGGAAATCTGAATGGAGATACGTTCAAAACCACAGTGATTCAATATGTTGACTGACATTATCGAGAATAATGAGCAGTATTCAGAAGATGAGTTGATATTTCAGCAGAATGAGGTTACTCTGCAATATATTTCCAAGTCTTTGGATTGGAAGAAGAGGATCTTCAGAATGACCCTCACGATCGTCTGACCTTTCACCACTCGATTTTTTTGTTGCGGGTTCACATAAAAAATAGAATTTATTCTACTCAGCCCGAATTCTTAGAAGAATTACGTCATCTTATTGTCAACGAATGTCAACAAATGACTCAAGCGATGTTACAAAATGATCTTCAACGATTTAAACATTTGTGTAACTAATAGTTTTCAATAAATGAATTTTCTAACTTGAGATTCTCTCTCTTAAAAAGTACTTATGGCAACGTTCTTTTGGAAAACTATTTCACAGAGTTTCTGTTTCAAACTAAAGTTGTACTTTCTTTTGATTTTCCTGACCTAAACACTTTCTGACTTTTCCGCAAGCAAATATTTGCTGATTCAAGTAACTCAAAAAACTGAATAATAAACAAAATCGAAAAATATGACATCTTTGAGAAAAGATTCATGCAAGAGCACGAATCAGGAAATATTCTTAGGGGATATGATGAAAAACCATTGATTATTGAAATTCAATTCAATTGTACAAAAAGCTGCAAATCATGAAAAGTTGAAAGGAAGAGCTTTCAAATGATGTATCATATGGCAAATCCTCTTATTAAAAAGTCGATAGTTGTACCCCCCTTTCATTCGAAATATTCTTGTTACCACAACACGTGATGATTCACTACGGACAAAATTACTGGTGGAACGGATCGAATAATAAAAACCGTAAATTTTATGACCATTAATTCCGGCAACACTGTCGGAGGAGTGATCCACTGTGAAATAAAATGAAAATTATACGTCGGAAGAACTATCCACCACATTTTGGATATTCTATATACAGCGGAAGACTGAAGCATCGTAAAATGGATAAAAATATATACACATGGAGGAGCCAAAGTGAACATTTTCGTGGGAGGACCCAAACATAGTAGAATGCGAAGAAAATTTTTTTTTTCTTGACCAGTATTAGGGCGGATTCACATTCGAACTTTGCCAAATAATCAATATACGCAGAGAAATCTGATATATATTCATGGGTTCTGGTAGAGGACCTATTGCTGGATCATATGGTGAGGACCTATAGATGCCGGGATGTAAATATATATATTTACATCTCCGAACATTATGGCTTCAGACCATAGACCAACCATTATGGCGTCACCTAGAAAGAGACGACCTATGTCGGTTTTGATTTGTGTATATTCAACCAAAACGACCAATTATACTCCCTGTCTACGAAGAATAGCGTACGATGAAAAATGAATATACGAATTTTCAACATCTGGCGTATGTTATGGCTTCAGTATAAGTTCATAACATTGTGGCGTCAAATATACGCTTTTTGTACAAGAAGATAACATTACGGACTCATGTAAATGGCGTTTAATTCCCTCACAGCGTTGCCAGAGAGATTGCTATTCCGACAATTATGAGGTAGATTTTACAGCTTCGTTTCCAGTTCGAATTGAATATTCACGTGTCTAGTTGAGTTCGTTATCCATCTGGTCAGGATCGCGATCTTATCCATTATAAAAATGGACCAGAAAGAATCCTCTAGTACTTCAGTATAAAAATCTATGGTTACTGGAATATAGAATCGAATTTTTGAACTTTTTCTACTTTGTTATCCAAAATAATTAATTTTGTGAAAACTACTCGACCTGAAATATTCAACTGATATTTTTTCGAAAGCCGGTGCTGATCATTTTATGAAAAAATTATCTACTTAAAATACCTATAAAGTTTGCATAATACAACTATTCTGGAGTGTAAATGGAAAAAGCTGCTAGATAAATGATTTCGATAAAAAGCAAACAAAATCTGAGTTTAAATCCAGTTCTGAATTAGTAGGAATATTTTCGGTATGAGATAAGCATATTTCTGCTGATTTATTTTCTTAAGAGTCCATTTTCACAGTTTTCGTGTCGTATGTATGAATGTACCGGATATGAAAAACACTGTATGTAAAAACTCGAAAGTGCGTTTTTATGAAGATTCAAGATTAAAGAGATTTCTTTATGGATATTCATGATTTGTCCCCATCCAAAATTCATTTTCAAAGCCATAAGTTTATGAAATATGAAGTGTGCTTTTTATTTGTGCTCGATATACTAACGGCCGTTTTCAATAAACGTATATCGTATATCCATTGTTTCAGCTACTGAAGATAGACAATACATCTGATTTCGTTTCTATGATCTATCTGTAGATATTTTTTAGAATGGTTACCAATGGTTACTAATCGTCAGTAAGTGAAACGATGGATAAATAGTTTTATCGAAAACGGCCGTTAGTTTCCTACAAATAGTATACGATAGTTCAATCAGAGGAAAGAACCATCTCATGGAATTTGACTGTTTCGTCTGAAAGATTTAGTGGAAAATACCTCTACTTAGCACGATCAGAGAAAATACTGACAAAATTTTATACAGTTTTGTTTTTCAATTATAGATTTTGATATATCGCAACAGCTATCTCGTTTCGATAGTGAGTGAGTTCTATCTTTGGTTCCTTGTTTTTCAGTATTATGAGTTGAATATTGAAATGTATTATTTTGAATACTTACTGAGTTTATTTATTTAATTTTGAACCACTGGTGCCGATATCGCTGCTGTTTGTTGTTTATTTTCATATGCTTTCGATACAGTTCTCTCTTAAAATTTCACACTTTCTTTATTCAAGATCGCTTATGCATAACTTAAATTTCGATCTCTTGATGAACCCACATTTTTGTTTATGAAGATTTAGTGGCTAGTAGGTACTGCTGATGACAGTTTTTTTCCAATTTCTACTCTATTCAACTATCTACCAAGTGAGATGTCTGAAATACTCGAATTGTATATGGAATTGAATCGAAACAATTATAACCTCTCGTTGTCAACCAAATCATATAAGGTTATTTCAGTGAGAATTCAATATACCGAAACGTATCTGATCAATTTTTTCATTGTGATGGCAATATAATATACCTATGCAAGCTTCAACCCATGAACCCAGAAATTCATGCACCGTGTGAATATTTTTATCTGCACAAGAAAATTTACTATTTTTCCATTTTGCGTACCATGTTTACTATGCTGTCACGATTCAAACTACTGCTGACTTAATACTCAAAATTTGTGTAATGAATATTAACACAACAAGAAGTATCGGAAATTTGTTTTAACTGCAGGGACATCTGTCCCTGGAGAAACAATGTTAACTAAAACAACGAGAATATGCTCAGTCAACAGTCCGATAAGAAAATATACTGAATAATAAGAAAGAAGTTTCAATGAGTAAACTAAATTCTGAAAGTCGAATGGGAAAACTGTACCTAACCATGAATAGTTATTCATATTCTCAACCTGCGATATCAACATCAACTGCTTATTCCCTGCGTTTCTTGGAACAGTGAGAAGATTCTCATGAAATCAGCAGTATTCATTCCCGAGATATATGAGCATTTTTTGGAGGTCTCTTTTTTTCTCTTTAGAAATTTCACACTGAAAATTTATTTTTGGTAGATCAGAATGTCAGGGAAGGTTTGCTAGGCTGGCGTTTTTCTTTGAATCATCTGTTTTAACTGTTTTCATCCACAAACGATTATCGATATCTACAAATGCCAGTGCGGTTGGTAGGTATTATATGTGGTTTCTTCTTCTTATTCGGATCCATGTTGCTTTTGTGATTTGAAGTTTGATTGTATCTAAAGAGTTTTGCGAGGGCTGCAAATTCAACGAAATCAAATTCTGGCATAGCTTCCACCATGAAGGGGTTGTTTATTCAATTTTGGACGGTTTTTGTTAAAAATGATAGTCATAATAAAGTAAGCACTATATATACAGGGTGTCCCAGATGTCGACGGCAAGCTGTAACCGGGAGATCGATTCATCGACCATCTGACTCTTCTTGAAAAAATACTAGATCATTCCTTGAATAGTGGACGATTTGATTCCTTGCAAAAAATAGTTTCCAAGACATTTTTCTTAGTTATTTGAAAATAATTCTTGTGTCCCAAGGCCTTCTTTGGGGCTTATTGTAGTTTGAGTTGAACAGAAAGAAGTATTTTACAATGTGGGAGCGAGACTGAGAATGACGCAATTAAATTAGACTCGAGTACGCGCGCGAGTACAAATGTTTGCTGTCCCGGAACCATCAACCAAGTGTAGCTTTTGTCGAACAACAGCATCAGGAAAATCCGTGATTCGCAGAGAAAAATTTATGGACAGATGAGTCCACATTGAAAAAATATGGTTACCGGAGCACGCATAACTTGCACGAGTGGCAGTTAGAAAGTATCTTGATGAGGTATACTCTAGCGATTGGTTACTATCTCGTTCACCAGATTCAAATCTGCAAGATTTATCTTATTGGGAGCGGAGAAAGTAAAGGTTTATTTAGCCAATCGAAAATATCTGAGTTACTGCACAGATAAATGGAGGCAGCTGAATTTGTTAACAATGGAAGAAACAAACGTTTGATAACACAATTTTATAGAGGAGTTTATACCACGGGAATTCCTCGCCATTCCACTTTCGTCGAAAAGACGAACGTCTTTTTTCAATTTCACCAGGATACGAATTGTAGCCAATGGCGAGACTTTTGGAGAAATTTTTTCATGTGGAATTTCATAGAAGAGATATTTCCACATCGGAAAGTTAATAACATGAATGAATATTTGTTCTTCAATAAAAAAATTTTTTTTCCGTTTGACGAATAAAAAAATTTCTGAATTTTCTAGGTGACGAACTGATTGAATTGAATTATAATGAATACCCCATATAAATTAGCAGTTTCTGACGTGAGATATTCATTTTTTTTTTTTTTTGAACTGACCACTAGAACGGTGTAGACCCCTTTTAAGGAGATATCAAGCTTGCATTCCGGCTGAGGAAAACAATTCGAACATGATCGGTCTCGCTCCCACATCGTGAAGTGATTCTTCCTACCTCAGTCAAACACGAATCAACCTTGAAGAAGCCTGTTTTTTTGCAGAATATGAAATTTTCCCCCATTTAAAGAATAATAATTTAGAAAATCTCATACCGTTTTTGATTTGCCAAACTCGCACAGTATGTATTTTATTTTTAGTGTCATTTTCTTCCATGCTGGACGAGCTGGCTCTAAATTTAAGACCATAGTAGAATCATTATTCAGTATTACTCAACACGAAAAAAAATAAGAGAATTGAAGACTCTCATCAGGAGTGAAAAAACGCCACAAGTATTCCAATATGACAGAGTTTTCCATTACTCTAAAAGCCTTCATTCTTATCAATTATAATTGATCAATATTGATATTATTGATGAGAATTATCATCAAATATATATTTTTCATCAAATTAAGTGAAGAGATGTTGAAAACGGTTGACCGAGTTTTCCATATACGCTAAAAACCCTAGCTTTACCTACTATTTTTCATTACCAAATAATAATACTGATATAGAGTAAAATTAAGATTGAATATCGAATTATAATAAGGGCTTTTAGAGAATATTGATACAATCTTAACTGAAATTCGACTGTAAAAATTTTCAAATCGTTGACTTTTAATGTAATTTAGGAGATAATCGAATTTGTGACGATATCTCAACGTTTATTCTCATGAACCGTAAATAAAGACTTCCTAAGGTTCAGAATATGTTGGTTTTTATACTGACTCAAAATTTTCATGAACAAACACTATGTATAACCTACTTTTGTTCTGTTATCCTTGACTTCATATTATTGTTTGAATAATAAACTGAATCTTCATTTGGGATGTTTTTCAATATTTACCCACAAAATGATAATACTTTTGCAGTATGCTGATAGACTACTATGCTAATGAATAATTTCATATCATTCGAGGTGGGGATCAAATGTGGGAAAATTATTATGTAGTTGTGTTTTACTAAAACCAACTAAACCAACTAGGTATTTGTTATATTAAACTCATTTCATTGCAACATTTTTCAGGAATATCTTCCTGAGCTCTATGTCGTTGGTAAAATTCTTTTATTTCGAAGGTCTTGTTACTAACTTCGACGACATTTGAACTGCAAGTTCATTATGAAATGAAAAGAACAGGTTTTTTGTTTTTTATGGAAAGTTGTTTTTTCCATCAGATTAAAATTTTTTATATGAAGCGAAAAACAATTTTATTAATTTTGGAAATAAGTTTGCAATTCAAGCATTTCATTTTTTTTTCAGTTAATGTGAAGAAGTTCTGATTTTCTTCGAATCATCAGAACACCTAAAAAAATTTCTGGAAGCCCTTATATTTTGGCCTATCACATGGTTTCGGCTTGAGATAGCATTTGGGCTGAATTAACATATCAGTTATTCTTCAGTATTCAACTAGAATATGCGTTTGACTGATAAAAAATTGAACCACGAATTTTCATCACTGATTAGAATATTAACATCCATATATGACGTTTTCCTTCATAGAAGCTTTGAAAGACCACAAGATGAGTACCTAACTCTGACGCGCAATAAGAATTCTGCATCCCCAAGGGATATTCGAAATTCAACAGCTGGATGAGAATTCTCTCTATTCACTATAGATAAAAACGGGAAGGAGATGTTGCCACATCTCTGAGTCCATAAAGTACAAGGTGTAGTTTACAATATACAGGACATGTATATTACAGTCACGCCCCCGGTGGCAATGTCTCAAACTAAAATATACAATATTTACCATTCTCCGACCATTAGGGCTTCACGAGAAGAAATTTTCATTTCGTAATAGTGATGTCATCTTTACAATTTAAGCAGATATCTGTATTCAAGGTTCTTCCACATCACTCAGTGCTTCGAATCACGTAAACCAGAGTCAAATCGGTAGCTTCATTGAGCGGAAAACGTGAATTACATTATGGCTTCACATATACTGAAGTCATAATTCGCCTGAAGCCACAATGAATGGTCCTTGCATGTTACATGAAGCCATAATGATAGGAGGATATATATATATATATATATACCAGACTTACTTAAGTCTTAACTTAGGTCTTAACTTACCAGAATCTATGTTGAGGGAATACTCTTCTAGAATGAATAAAGCTTACAAGAGAGTATTTCATAAAATAAAAAAAGTAAACATCAAGAAGATCATGGATCTATGTAAACAGAAACGACAAAATCTAAACATCCAAGACAGATGGTTAAAGAATATATCAAACAAACCCATCCCTGAAGATGTGAGGAGTGTACTCTCGCTAGGTTCTAAATTCAGTTTACAAGCAACAAAAAAGGACATAAAATTGGAAAATATCATAGCAGATGTAGAGTACATTATAGGATATATTCCAGAAGAAACACGAGAAATTCAAAGAGCACGAGTTACAAATATAATTACCAACTTCATACACAAAGATATACCAGTAAAGTCACCCATGAACAAATGGTATATGGAAGCAAAAAAGTTTTTAAGAGAAAATCAAGACATTATAGTACTAAACAGTGATAAGGGATCGGTTACGGTGATTATGGAAAGGTCAGATTATGAAAATAAGATCCAGACTATACTTGATTCAAAAGATTTCAAATTATTACCTAGAGATCCTACTACAACTATACAAAATGCATGTAATAAGTTTATACAGAAACTAAGTGACAAAAACTACATAACGAAAGAACAAGCGAAAGAGATGAAGACATACAATTCGGTCAGTCCAAGGATTTACGGCAATCCCAAAGTCCATAAACAGGGATACCCCATAAGACCTATCATATCAAGCATAAATAGCCCATTAAATAAATTGTCTGAATATGTGGCTAACATACTCAAGGCAGCATATGACACAAACAATGAATATTATACAAGAGACACATTCCATTTCGCAGAAATGGTTAAAAATTTAAAGATTCCAGAAGACCACAGATTGGTATCTTTTGACGTCGTAAACTTGTTTGGAAATTTGGATAAAAATAAAATAATTGATATATTGAAAAGTAAATGGCACAAGATTAGACAACACACTGTGGTAGATGAAAAACTGTTTTTTGAGATAGTGGAATATGTATTGAGTAACAACTATTGTACCTTTCGAGGAAAGTTTTACAAACAGGTATTTGGATGTGCTATGGGGTCAAAGGTTAGTCCTATTGTGGCACAGTATGTCATGGATGATTTACTAGATGATTGTTCCAAAAAATTAAAATTCATAATAAAGTTGATAAAGAAATTCGTAGATGACATAATAATGGCATTACCTGAAACTGAAATTGACAATGTATGGAAATGTTTAAACTCGTACTGTGCAGATCTGCAGTTCACTTTGGAAATGGAAAACTGTGATCAAGGTGTCCCATTCCTGGATACAATGGTACATAGGGAAAAAAATGAAATCAAGTTAAATTGGTACAAGAAGAGCACAAGCTCAAATAAATTCATAGATTACTACTCAAATCATGGGATAAATATAAAAATCAATTTTATCAAAGAAATGAAAAATAGAATAACAAAGATATGTAGTGAAACGTACTTGAAAGAGGGACTTAATAACCTTTTTGATATCCTTACTCAAAATTCTTACCCAAAGAACATGTTAAAAAAGTTACTATATGCAACAAGTGAAGCAGTGACAACAAATGCACAAAATAATGATGAAAACAATGAAACAAAATATTATGTATCTTTTCCAAATATCCCAGGATTGACATCGAAAATTAAGGAAACATTCAAAAATTATAACATTCAGATGGCAACGTACAACTTGAAAACGGTTAAAGAACTGTATAGTACACTAAAAGATCCCATACCAATAGGATTAAAAAGTGGAGTAGTATATGAATTAAATTGCCAAGACTGTGATAAAGCATATGTTGGACAAACCTCACAGTGGGTCAAGAGCAGAATGGCCCTCCATAAATCAGACATCAAAAAAACTAGAAATAGATGTGCACTAGCAATGCATGCACAAAATTTAGACCACAGAATTGACTTCGAGGGCGTGAAAGTGCTGAAAGTTGAAAGAAATTATCAAAGACGATTGATACAAGAGATGATCCAGATAAATAGACACAAGGATCCCATAAATAAGAAGTCTGATACAAACAAACTAAGTAATGTATACTGCTACCTACTGGCGCGACAGGCAGAGGGCGCACCTCACATAAATTCACAGACACGACCACCATTGTGAAAGAAGAAGAACTGACGGAGATGGTTTGAAGCGGGATGAAGGATGACAGGACAGATGTGAAATAGAGAATGAAATAAAGTGTTGATACGAAGATCCAAATAGTTTAATAATAATTTCAATTGAATGTAAATGTTTCTTGATAGATGTAAGATTAGAGGTAAAAAATTCAAATTCGGTAGGATACATTTGTTGTGATTGTGATGTAGATTACGAACTTTCATGTTTTATTTTAGCAACCCTGATGAAGCAATAAAACAATTGCGAAAGCTTGGTTACAGAAAAAAGAGTTTTCTTTATACCTTTTTGAGTCGATATACCCTTAAACCGATTCATATATATATATATATATATATATATATATATATATATATATATATATATATATATATATATATATATATATATATATATATATATATATATATATATATATATATATATATATATATATATATATATATATATATATATATATATATATATATATATATATATATATATATATATATATATATATATATATATATATATATATATATATATATATATATATATATATATATATATATATATATATATATATATATATATATATATATATATATATATATATATATATATATATATATATATATATATATATATATATATATATATATATATATATTATAAATAGGTGACAATGTTTTGCCTTGTTTTTTAGCTTTTTAGCTTATATATATATATATATATATATATATATATATATATATATATATATATATATATATATATATATATATCATATACATATCAAAAAATCGTTTTGAGGTCACAACGCACCCCGTTTATGTACTGAACAATCTTTTAGTTCGAGTGTATATCACTGGCGCTAGTGTGCCGAGCTGTATATAGAAGAATTGCTCTGCGGGACTCTTTGCTCGTTAGCATCTCCGAAAATGGCAACGTTGTACTGTCCATGCAGATGTAGACAGGCGGAATATCAGTATACGGAGGAATTAACTGTAGAGAGGCGCAGCGCGCTATCTCCTCCATTATTGCAATCCAGGCGGCATAGCTCAAAGATTTTTTATCGCATCCTTTTGTAGGGGAAAGAATCACGTGAAAGAAAACCAATCTTGGCCCTCTCGAATGGGATTATGACTGTTTATATTTCATCGTGTGTATCTATGCATCCGTTGAGCTTCTTTCATCTCATGCTAACACTATATTTCTGAATTTGGCGAACTATTTCATTACCTATCTGAAAACAAATCGATTTGAGTCTTGTCCATAATAATATTGCTTCTCTCTATGGAAATTATCTATAAAGATAATACTACCTATTAGAATAACAAATAATCTGTATTGTTACATTGCATATAATAAAAGGAGCTGTTCAGAGAAAAAATTGTTTTGGAAAAGAATATTCAGATGTAAATGGTGATGAATATTCAAGGACAATGAGCCGGTCCGAAAATTTTCATTTCAGAACCAAGAGAAAAAATTCTACAAATTCTACAATATCACAGAAATGGACAACGTCGGCTAAACCGAATGTTGGACATTGTTGTGTTATTTCAAATGGAACGCTCTATACATTTTTCTTAAATCGCTCCGACACATCTCTCTTATTATCGATAATGTTTAATCATTGGATTTTCCCGAAAATTTTAAGAGCTTGTACCATCTACCTGGTTTAAATTTTTTAGTCATGTATCATAAAGAAAATTACCAATTATAACGGAACAAGTAAGGTTTTATGAAGAATTATCCAAAACAGATTTGCATTTTTCGATGGATCATACAGGATGTAAGGGAAAAAATAAACAAAATTGAAGTCTTTTGAATGACTCGAGTCAACTTATTTTGAAATTGCAACCATATTTTTGTCAAGACATGATGAATCTACAAAATGAAGTTAATAATTTAGATACATACTCGGATACATATGATTGATATACAGATGATTGGTAAATTCCCAAAAGCTATGATGAACAGCGGACACTATGATGGGCGCATGATGAAAGGAGAAAGATAAAAGTTAATTTAAGTATTTTCGCATGCAGTTTTATTATTCAAAATAAATGATGATTCTTATAATTAACGAATCAGGTGCAATTGAAAATTTTGATTTGGTCTTCGAAAATAACACATATTGATTAAACTTCTACTATCCAAAATGAATAGGTACATAGATAAAATATATCTGTATACAGGATATCGGTAAACAAATGCGAAGGCCTAAGGGAGATGATTCCTCAATGAAAATAAGCGGGGGTAGTTCCTATAAATTTTTTCCAAATACAAAGATACAGCCTTTGGAAGGCTTCTACAGTTTTTAATTTTTTTTACAGGTTTTAAAAAACACTGAGTCATAAAATTATACATATTATAAAGCACTGAGTAGATTGGTACCAGTTTCAACTTCGGCAAGCTCGTAGTTTAGGCGGTAACTTGCTATCAATTTTTTTAATGTGTCTCTTCCTTAAATTCAAAAATTTCTGTTAAAATGTATAATGTATAAATATATATATATATATATATATATATATATATATATATATATATGAACCTGTAGTTCGTTGTTACCTCCGTTAAGTTCATTGGGCGACCTGACCTCCGGGTGAAGGAGTTTTTTAATTGGAATACATTTTGCTTATATATGAAGAGGGGAAGGTAAATAACAGGGGTACCTAAAGAGGGGAAAAGATTTTTATCGAAAAATTATTCTTCAAACCAATCAGACCTTACTACCTCTGCATATATTTCATATTAGTAGTGCGCTCTCACCTCCCGCAACGTTGTCAGATTTTAGGAGGACAGATAGTAAGGCAGGTTGAATTCTACTCATATATAGAATACAGCTGCTTTTCCGATTCATTCACACATATTGAAACCTGTAAATAGTTCGAGAACGATACTAATATTGAT